>NW_026642240.1:0-8907 GCF_028554395.1 Pezoporus wallicus | reverse complement strand
AATGGGGCTCTATGAGGCAATAACGGGGCTCTATGACGCAATACTGGGGCTCAATGATGGCTATAATGAGGTCTATGAGGCTATAATGGGGCTCTATGGGTTATAATTGGCCTCTATGAGGCAGTAATAGGGCTCTTTGCGGGAATAATGGGTCTCTGTATAGCAACAATGGGACTCTATGAGGCTATAATGGGGTCTATGAGGCTATTCTGGGGCTCTATGGAGCAATAATGGGAATCTACGAGTAAATAATGAGGCTCTATGTTGCAATCATGGTGCTCTATGAGGTAAGAATTGGCCTCTATGATGCAATAATGGGGCTCTATGAGGCAATAACGGGGCTCTGATGCAATAATGAGGCTCTATGAGGTTATAATGGGCCTCTAGGATGCAATAATGGGGCTCTATAAGGCAATAATGCAGCTCTATGAGGCTATAATGATGTCTTTGAGGCTATAATGGGCCTCTATGAATTATAATGGGGATGTGTTATTCTGTAAAAGGGCTTATGAGGCAATAATGGGGCTCTACGATGCAATAATGGGGCTCTATGATGCAATAATGGGGCTCTATGAGGCAATAATGGGGCTCTATGTCGCAAAAATAGGGCTCTATGAGGCAATAATGAAGTCTATGAGCCAATAACGGGCCTCTATGTGGTTATAAAGGGTCTCTATGATGCAATAATGGGGCTCTATGAGCCAATAATGGGGCTCTAAAACGCAATAATGGGGCTCTACGAGGCAATAATGGGGCTCTACGAGGTAATAATGGGGCTCTATGAGGCAATAATGGTACTCTATGAGGTAATAATGGGGCTCTATGAGGTAATAATGAGGCGCTATGATGCAATAATGGGGCTCTATGAGGCAATAATGTGGCTCTATGAGCCAATAATGGGGCTTTAAAACGCAATAATCGGAATCTACGAGGTAATAATGGGGCTCTATATCCCAACGATGAGGGTCTATGAGGCAATATTGGGGCTCCATGTCGTTATAAAGGGGCTCTATGAGCCAATAATGGGCCTCTATTAGGCAATATTGAAGCTCTATGGGGTAATAATCGGGCTGTATGAGGCAATACTGGGGCTCTATGTGGTTAAATAATGGGGCTCTATGACACAATAATGGGGCTCTATGAGGCAATAATGGGCCTCTATTAGGCAATATTGAAGCTCTATGGGGTAATAATCGGGCTCTATGAGGCAATACTGGGGCTCTATGATGCAATCATGGGGCTCTATGAGGTTTTAATGGGGCTCTATGAGGCAATAATGGGGCTCTATGAGGCAATAATGGGGCTCTATGAGGCTATAATGGGGTATATGAGGCAATAATGGGGCTCTATGAGGGAATAACGGGGCTCTATTAAGCAATAATGGGGCTCTATGAGGCTATAATGCGGTCTACGAGGCTATAATGGCGTCTATGGGGTTATAATGGGGCTCTATGATGCTATAACGGCGCCCTACGAGGTAATAATAGAGCTCTATGAGTCAATAATGGGGCTCTATGACACAATAATGGGGCTCTATGAGGCAATAACAGGCTCTATGGGGAAATAATTTGGCTCTATGAGGTTATAATGGGGCTCTATGAGGCTATAATGGGGCTCTATGAGGCAATAATGGGGCTCTATGAGGCAATAATGGGGCTCTATGAGGCAATAATGGGGCTCTATGATGCAATAATGGGGCTCTATGAGGCAATAATGGGGCTCTATGAGGCTGTAATGGGGCTCTATGAGGTTATAATGGGGCTCTATGAGGCTATAATGAAGTCTATGAGGCAATAATGGGGCTCTATGTGGTTATAAAGGGTCTCTATGATGCAATAATGGGGCTCTATGAGCCAATAATGGGGCTCTAAAACGCAATAATGGGGCTCTACAAGGTAATAATGGGGCTCTATGAGGCAATAATGGGGCTCTATGAGGAAATAATCGGGCTCAATGAGGCAATACTGGGGCTCTGTGAGTCAGTAATGGGGCTCTATGATGCAATAATGGGGCTCTACGAGGTAATAATGGGGCTCTATGATGCAATAACGGGGCTCTATGAGGTAATAATGGGGCGCTATGATGCAATAATGGGGCTCTATGATAAAGGCTATATAAATAATGGGGCTCTATGAGGCAATAATAAGGCTCTATGAGGCAATAATGGGGCTATGAGGCTATAATATGATTTATGAGGCAATAATGGGGCTCTGTGATGCAATAATGGAACACTATGGAGCAATAATGGGCCTCTATGAGGTTATAATGGGGCTCTATATAATAGGGTCTATGAGGCAATAAAGGGGCTCTATGATGCAATACTGGGGCTCAATGATGGCTATAATGAGGTCTATGAGGCTATAATGGGGCTCTATGGGGTTATAATTGGCCTCTATGAGGCAGTAATAGGGCTCTATGAGGGAATAATGGGGCTCTATATAGCAACAATGGGACTCTATGAGGCTATAATGGGGTCTATGAGGCTATTCTGGGGCTCTATGGAGCAATAATGGGACTCTACGAGTAAATAATGGGGCTCTATGTTGCAATCATGGTGCTCTATGAGGTAAGAATTGGGCTCTATGATGCAATAATGGGGCTCTATGAGGCAATAATGGGGCTCTGATGCAATAATGAGGCTCTATGAGGTTATAATGGGCCTCTATGATGCAATAATGGGGCTCTATGAGGAAATAATGGGGCTCTATGAGGCTATAATGATGTCCTTGAGGCTATAATGGGCCTCTATGAGGTTATAATGGGTATGTGTTACGCTATAATAGGGTTTATGAGGCAATAATGGGGCTCTATGACGCAATAATGGGGCTCTATGAAGCAATAATGGGGGAGGCTATAATGTGGTCTATGACGCAATAATGGAGCTCTATGAGGCAATAATGGGGATCTATGAAGCAATAATGGGGTTCTACGTCGTTATAAAGGGGCTCTATGACGCAATAATGGGGCTCTATGAGGCAATACTAAGGCTCTATGAGGCAATAATGGGGCTCTCTGAGGTAATAATGGAGCTCTATGAGGCAATAATGGGGCTCTATGTGGTCATAAAGGGGCTCTATGAGGCAATAATGGGGTTCTATGAGGCAATAATGGGGCTCTATGTCGCAACAATGGGGCTCTATGTGCCAATAATGGGGATCTTTTTCGCATTAATGGGGTCTATGAGGCTATAATGGGGCTCTATGAGCCAATAATGGGGCTCTAATAGGCAATAATGGGGCTCTACGTCGCAAGAATGGGAGTCTATGAGGCAATATTGGAGCTCTATGTCGTTATAATGGGGCTCTATGAGGCAATAATGGGGCTCTATGAGGCAATAATGGGGCTCTATGAGGCAATAATAGGGCTCTATGTCGCAACAATAAGTGTTTATGAGGCAATATTGGGGCTCTATGTCGTTATAAAGGGGCTCTATGAGGCAATAATGGGGCTCTATGAGGCAATAATGGGGCTCTATGAGGCTATAATGGGGCTCTATGATGTTATAATGGGGCTCTATGAGGTTTTAATGGGGCTCTATGAGGCTATAATGGGGCTCTATGAGGCTATAATGAGGACTACGAGGCTATAATGGCGTCTATGGGGTTATAATGGGGCTCTATGAGGCTATAATGGGGCTCTATGATGTTATAATAAGGCTCTACGAGGGCTCTACGAGGTAATAATTGGGCTCTATGAGGCAATAATGGGGCTCTATGAGGCTATAATGGGGCTCTATGAGCTTATAATGGGGCTCTGTTAGGCTATATGATGTTTATGAATAATGGGGCTCTATGAGGCAATAATGGGGCTCTATGAGGCAATAATCGGGCTCTATGGGGAAATAATTTGGCTCTATGAGGTTATAATGGGGCTCTAGGAAGCAATCATGGGGCTCTATGAGGCAATAATGGGGGTCTATGAGGCAATAATGGGGCTCTATGAGGCAATAATGGGGCTCTATGAGGAAATAATGGGGCTCTATGAGGCAATAATGGGGCTCTAAGGCTATGCAATGATCGTCTATGAGGCAATAATGGGGCTCTATGAGGCAATAATGGGGCTCTATGAAGCAATAATGGGGCTCTATGAGGCAATAATGGGGCTGCGGCTCAATGAGGCCATAATGGGGCCCTATGAGGCAATAATGGGGCTCTATGAGGCTATAATGATGTCCTTGAGGCTATAAAGGGCCTCTATGAGGTTATAATGGGGCTCTGTTAGGCTATAATAGGGTTTATGAGGCAATAATGGGGCTCTATGACGCAATAATGGGGTCTATGAGGGAATAATGGGCTCTATGGGGAAATAATTTGGCTCTATGAGATTATAATGGGACTCTATGAAGCAATCATGGGGCTCTATGATGCACTAATGGGGGTTCTATGACGCAATAATGGAGCTCTATTAGGCAATAATGGGGCTCTATGTCGAAAGGGGGCTCTATGAGGCATAATGGGTCTATGAGGCAATAATGGGGCTCTATGAGGTTATACTGGTGTCTATGTGGCAATAATGGGGCTCTATGAGGCAATAATGTTGCCCTATGAGGCAATAATGGGGCTCTATGAGGCAATAATGGGGCTCTATGATGCAATAATGGGGTCTATGTGGCTATAACGGGGCGCTATGGGGTTATAATGGGGCTCTATGAGGCAATAATGGGGCTCTATGAGGCAATAATGGGGGTCTATGAGGCAATAATGGGGCTCTATGAGGCAATAATGGGGCTCTATGAGGCAATAATGGGGCTCTATGAGGCAATAATGGGGCTCTATGAGGCAATAATGGGGCTCTATGAGGCATTAATGGGGCTCTATGAGGCAATAATGGGGCTCTATGAGGCAATAATGGGGCTCTATGAGGCAATAATGGGGCTCTATGTCGCAACAATAAGGGTTTATGAGGCAATATTGGGGCTCTATGTCGTTATAAAGGGGCTCTATGAGGCAATAATGGGGCTCTATGAGGCAACAATGGGGGTCTATGAGGCAATAATGGGGCTCTATTAGGCAATAATGGGGCTCTATGAGGTAATAATGGGGCTCCATGAGGCAATACTGGGTCTCTATGATGCAATAATGGGGCTCTATGAGGTTTTAATGGGCTCTATGAGGCTATAATGGTGCTCTATGAGGCTATAATGAAGTATATGAGGCAATAATGAGGCTCTATGAGGTTTCAATGGGGCTCTATTAGGCAATAATGGGGCTCTATGAGGCTGTAATGAGGTCTACGAGGCATCTATGGGGTTATAATGGGGCTCTATGAGGCTATAACGGGGCTCTACGAGGTAATAATGGGGCTCTGTGAGTAATACTGGGGCTCTATGAGGCAATAGTGGGCTCTATGAGGCAATAATGGGGCTATGAGGCAATAATGGGGCTCTATAATGGGGCTAGAGGCAATAATGGGGCTCTATGAGGCAATAATGGGGCTCTATGAGGCAATAAAGGGGCTCTACGAGGTAATAATGGGGCTCTATGATGCAATAATGGGGCTCTATGAGGCAATAATGGGGCTCTATGAGGCTATAATGGGGCTCTATGTCGCAACAATGGGGCTCTAGGAGGCTATAATGAAGTCTATGAGGCAATAATGGGGCTCTATGAGGCAATAATGGGGCTCTAGGAGGCAATAATGGGGCTCTATGAGGCAATAATGGGGCTCTATGAGGCAATGCTCTCTGGGGAAATAATTTGGCTCTATGAGGTTATAATGGGGCTCTAGGAAGCAATCATGGGGCTCTATGATGCACTAATGGGGGTTCTATAACGCAATAATGGGGCTCTATGAGGCAATACTGGGGCTCTATATGGTTATAAAGGGGCTCTATGACGCAATAATGGGGCTCTATGTCGCAACAATTGGGCTCTATGAGGCAATAATGCGGCTCTATGAGGCTATAATGAGGTCTTTGAGGCTATAATGGGCCTCTATGAGGTTATAATGGGGATGTGTTAGGCTATAATAGGGTTTATGAGGCAATAATGGGGCTCTATGATGCACTAATGGGGTCTATGAGGCAATAATGGGCTCTATGGGGAAATAATTTGGCTCTATGAGATTATAATGGGACTCTATGAAGCAATCATGGGGCTCTATGATGCACTAATGGGGGTTCTCTGACGCCCCATTCTAGCCTCATAGAGCACCATTATAGCCCCATAGAGCCCCATTATAGCCCCATAGAGGCCCATTATTGCCTCAGAGCCCCATTATTGCCTCTTAGACCCCATTATAGCCTCATAGAGCCCCATTATAACCTCATAGACCCCATTATAACCTCACAGAGCCCCATTATTGCCTCATAGAGATCCATTATTGCCACAAAGACCAATTATAGCCACATAGAGCCCCATTATAGCCCCATAGAGCCCAATTATTGCATCATCCAGCCTATTATAGCCCCATACAGCCCCATTATTGCCTCATAGAGCCCCATTATTGCCTCATAGAGCCCCATTATAACCCCATAGAGCCCCATTATTGCCTCAGAGAGCCCCACTATAACCCCATACAGTCCCATTATTGCGTCATAGTCCCCCATTGTTGCCTCATAGAGCCCCATTATTGGGTCATAGAGCCCCATCATTGCGTCATAGTGCCCCAATATAACCCCACGGACCCCATTATAACCCCATAGAGCCACATTATTGCCTCATTGAGCCCCATTATTGCCTCATAGTGCCCCATTATTGCCCCATAGAGCTCTATTATAGCCCCATTATAGGCTCATACAGGCCTATTATTGCCCCATACAAGCCCATTATAGCCTCATAGAGCCCCATTATAGCCCCATAGAGCCCCATTATTGCCTCATAGACCCCATTATAGCCTCACAGAGCCCCATTATTGCCTCATAGAGATCCATTATTGCCTCATAGACCCCATTATAGCCTCACAGAGCCCCATTATAGCCCCATAGAGCCCCATTATTGCCTTATAGAGCCGCACTATAACCCCATAGAGTCCCATTATTGCGTCACAGTGCCCCATTGTTGCATCATAGAGCCCCATTGTTGCCTCATAGAGCCCCATTATTGGGTCATAGAGCCCCATTATTGTCTCATAGAGCCCCATTATTGCGCCATAGTGCCCCACTATAACCCCATAGACCCACATTATTGCCTCATAGAGCCCCATTATTGCCTCATAGAGCCCCATTATTCTCCCATGGAGCCCCATTATTACCTCATAGAGCCCCATTATTGAGTCATACAGCCCCATTATTGCGTCATAGTGCCCAATTATAACCCCATAGAGCCCCATTATTGCATCATACAGCCCATTACTGCCTCATAGAACCCCATTATTTCCTCAAAGAGCCCCATTATTACCTCACAGAGTGCCATGATTGCATCACAGAACCTCATTATTGCCTCATAGAGCCCCATTATTTTGCCATAGAGCCCCATTATTACCTCATAGAGCATCATTATTGCCTCAATGAGCCCCATTATAGCCTCATAGAACCCCATTACTGCCTCATAGACCACATTACTGCCCCATAGAACCCCATTATTGCCTCATAGAGCCCCATTATTGCCTCATAGAGCCCCATTATTGCCTCATTGTGCCCCATTATAGCCACATAGAACCTCAATATTGCCTCATAGATCTCCATTATTGCCTCATAGAGCCCTATTATAGCCCCATTATAGCCTCATAGAGGCCTATTATTGCCCCGTACAAGCCCATTATAGCCTCATAGAGCCCCATTATAGCCCCATAGAGCCCCATTATTGCCTCATTGAGCCCCATTATTGCCTTTTAGACCCCATTGTAGCCTCTTAGAGCCCCATTATTGTCTCATAGAGCCCCATTATTGCCTCACAGAGCCCCATTATTGCCTCATAGAGATCCATTATTGCCTCATAGACCCCATTATAGCCCCTAGAGCCCCATTACTGCATCATACAGCCTATTATAGCCCCATAGAACCTCATTATTCCCTCATACATCCCCATTATTGCCTCACAGAGCCCATTATAGCCTCATAGAGCCTTATTGTTACTTCATAGACCCCAGTATAGCCTCATAGAGCCCCATTATTATTATTTGATGAGAAAATGAACGTAGGCTGGCAGTGTGCGCTCGCAGCCCAGAAAGCAACCGTATCCTGGGCTGCATCAAAAGGAGGATGACCAGCAGGTCGAAGGAGGTGATCCTGCCCCTCTGCTCTGCTCTTCTGAGACCTCACCTGGAGCATTGTGTGCAGTTCTGGTGTCCTCAACATGAAAAGGACATGGAACTGCTGGAACAAGTCCAGAGGAGGCCACGAGGATGATCAGGGACTGGAGCACCTCCCGTATGAAGACAGGATGAGAAAGTTGGGTCCGTTCAGCCTGGAGAAGGCTGCGTGGAGGCCTCATAGCAGCTTCCAAGTTGTACATGCATGCAAGCCACATGGCATTGCTCTTCCCTATTTTACTCCATCTTTCCTCCTTCCCACAGGGATGCTGCCATACAATACAGTAACAGGGCTGAAGGCAACCACACCGCAGTGACCCACTTCATCCTCCTCGGCCTGACAAGCAAGCCCAAGCTGCAGACTCCTCTGTTTGTAATCTTCTTCATGATTTAGCTCATCACTCTCATGGGCAACCTTGGGCTGATGGCAGTGATCAAGACAAGCCCCCGGCTGCACACCCCCATGTACTTCTTCCTCTGCAATCTCTCTGTTCTCGATCTTTGCTACTCCTCTGTCTTTGCTCCAAAGCTGCTTCTTGGTGGAAAACAAAACCATCTCTTACCCTGCCTGCTTCCTGCAGCATTCCTTCTTCCTCATGTTTGTGACCACAGAGGTGTTCTTGCTGGCTGTGATGGCTTATGACCGCTATGTAGCCATCTGCAACCCACTGCTCTACACGATTTCCATGCCCCAGGGGTCTGTGTTCAGCTGGTGGC
>NW_026642239.1:0-8773 GCF_028554395.1 Pezoporus wallicus | reverse complement strand
CCCCCCAAACTGCTTCTTCCCACTCCAAACCCCCCAAATCCCAACCAGCTCCCCCCAAATCCCAGCCCCAGAACTTGGGGGGCAACAACCTCTCTATGGGGCATCACCCCCACTATCAGGGATCACCCCTCCTATGGGGCATCACCTCCCCCAACCACTTCCTCCCCCTCTAGACCCCCAAATCCCAACCAGCTCCCTCCAGATCTCAGCTGCAGCACCCCCTCTATGGGGCAGCACCCCCCCCCCCCAGCTGCTTCCTCCCCCTCCAGACCCCCAAATCCCACCCAGCTCCCCCCAATTCCCACCCGCAGCACTTGGGGGGCAGCACCCCCCCCCTCCCCAGCTGCTTCCCCCCCTCCAGACCCCCCTAAATCCCACCCAGCTCCCCCCAAATCCCCGCCCCAGAACTTGGGGGTCAGCACCCCCCCCCCTCCAGCTGCTTCCTCCCCCTCCAGACCCCCCTAAATCCCACCCAGCTCCCCCCAAATCCCAGCCCCAGAACTTGGGGGTCACCACCCCCCCCCCAGCTGCTTCCTCCCCCTCCAGACCCCCAAATCCCACCCAGCTCCCCCCAAATCCCAGCCCCAGAACTTGGGGGTCACCACCCCCCCCCCCCCAGCTGCTTCCTCCCCCTCCAGACCCCCAAATCCCACCCGCAGCACTTGGGGGTCCCCCCCCCCTCCAGACCCCCAAATCCCACCCAGCTCCCCCCAAATCCCAGCCCCAGAACTTGGGGGTCACCCCCCCCCCCCCCCCCAGCTGTTTCCTCCCCATCCAAACCCCCCCAAATCCCAGCCCCAGCACTTGGGGGTCAGCACCCCCCCTCCCCAGCTGCTTCCTCCCCCTCCAGACCCCCAAATCCCACCCGCAGCCCTTGGGGGGTGACCCCACAAGTTATGGGCAAGGCGGGGGGGTGTCAAGGTCAGGGTGTTCCCGGCTTGGAGCGAGCCCTGGGAGCACTGGGAGGGGTTGTCCCGGCTCCAGCACCGCCCTTGGCCCCCGTCCCGTCCCGTCCCGTCCCGTCCCCCCCCCACGGCACAACGCGACCGGAGCGATGCTGGCGCTGGTGGCGCTGGTAGCGGCGGGGGTGACGGTGGGGGTGTCCCCGCTGTCCCCTCCGTGTCCGTTGGGGTTCGGACCGGTACCGGGGGCCGCGGGGGCCTGCGGGGACACGGACGAGTGCCGCACGGCAGCCGTGTGCCACCACATGTGCCTGAACCACGAGGGGGGCTTCGCTTGTCACTGCCACCCCGGGTACGTGCTGCAGCCCGATGGGGCCGCCTGCCGCCGCCGCCAGCCCCACGGAGCCAGGAGGGGCTGGAGGCACGGTAGGAAGAAGGCACGGGGTGGGAAGCACCGGGGATTGAACGGAGAGGGGGAGACGGGAGAGCCTTGGAAGCACGGGGAGTTGGCATCAAGGGGAGCGGAGGAGGATCCGCAGCAAGGAGGTGAGGGGGATGCGGGAGCATCCTGGCACCGGGATCTGGCACCGGGCAGGCACCGGGAATTGCAGCAAGGTGGTGATGAGGATACAGGAGCATCCTGGCACCATGGGGACCTGGCATCAAGGAGGGACCAGGGCTTGCACCAAGGCGGTGATGAGGATACAGGAGCATCCTGGCACCATGGGGACCTGGCATCAAGGAGGGACCAGGGCTTGCACCAAGGTGGTGATGAGGATACAGGAGCATCCTGGCACCATGGGGACCTGGCATCGAGCAGGTACCAGGGCTTGCACCAAGGTGGTGATGAGGATACAGGAGCATCCTGGCACCATGGGGACCTGGCATCGAGCAGGTACCAGGGCTTGCACCAAGGCGGTGATGAGGATACAGGAGCATCCTGGCACCATGGGGACCTGGCATCGAGCAGGTACCAGGGCTTGCACCAAGGCGGTGATGAGGATACAGGAGCATCCTGGCACCATGGGGACCTGGCATCAAGGAGGGACCAGGGCTTGCACCAAGGTGGTGATGAGGATACAGGAGCATCCTGGCACCAGGGTTTGAACCACCGGGACCTGGCACCGAGCAGGCACCGGGAACTGCACCAAGGCAGTGATGGGGATGCGGGAGCATCCTGGCACCGGGATCTGCACCATGGGGACCTGGCACCGGGCAGGCACCGGGAATTGCACCAAGGCAGCAATGAGGATACAGGAGCATCCTGGCACCGGGGTTTGAACCACCGGGACCTGGCATCAAGGAGGTACCAGGGCTTACACCAAGGCAGTGATGAGGATACAGGAGCATCCTGGCACCGGGGTTTGCAGCACCAGAACCTGGCATCGAGCAGGCACCGGGAATTGCACCGGGATTTGCACCAAGACAGGGACCAGGACCCGACACCGCGGCACCGGGAGGCACTGGGGGACCTGGCACCGGGCAGGCACCGGGAATTGCACCAAGGCAGCGATGAGGATTCGGGAGCATCCTGGCACCGGGATCTGCACCACGGGGACCTGGCACCGGGCTCCCCGCAGGCCCCTGCCACATACGGTGCCCCCCATCCCGGCTCTGCCCCCCCATACGGGGATGAGGACCCCGACACCTACGGGGACCCCTACACGGCCCTGGAGGAGCCCGAGGAGCAGCCCTGGGACCCTGAGTCCTATGGGGGCCCCTACACGGGCCCGGCCCTGCCCTATAGGGGTGAGGAGCCCTGGGACCCTGATATCTATGGGGACCCCTATATGGACCCCTATGGGGATGAGGACCCTGAAGGGGGCCCCCCCCTCTTGGAGCCCTACGGGGATGAGGACCCTGAGCCCGGGAGCCTCCGCAGGGGCAGGGACCCCCAAACCAGGCCCTGGGACCCCTATGGGGACTCCCATAGGGACCCCTATAGACCCCAAGACCCCTATGAGGTTGGGGACCCCCAAATAGCTCCAGATCTCCACACGGACCCCTGGGACCCCCAACCTGACCTCAGGGACCCCTATAGCCTTGGGGACCCCCCCACTGACCCCAGGGACCCCTATAGCCTTGGGGACCCCCCCACTGACCCCAGGCACCCCTATAGCCTTGGGGACCCCCCCACTGACCCCAGGGACCCCTATAGCCTTGGGGACCCCCCCACTGACCCCAGGGACCCCTATAGCCTTGAGGACCCCCCCATGGATCGCAGGGACCCCTATAGCTTTGGGGACCCCCCCACTGACCCCAAAGACCCCTATAGCCTTGGGGACCCCCCCATTGATCCCTGGGACCCCTATGGAGCCAGCTCCCCCCCAGTGCCCTACAGGGACCCCCAAACCCCCCTGTCCATCCCACAGGAACCCCCCGGTGCCCCCCCCAGGACTGGAGAACCCCCAAGTGCTCCCCCCACCTCTCAGGACCCTCCAGTTCCCCCCCCTACATCCCAGTTGGCCCCAGTTCTGCCCCCCACAGCCAAGCACTCCCCGGTTTCCCTCCCCATTATCCCAGTTGCCCCCCCCGATACCCCAGTTATCCCCCCAGTTGCCCCCCCCGATACCCCAGTTACCCCCTCAATTGCCCCCCCAGATACCCCGGTTACCCCCCCAGTTGCCCCCCCCGATACCCCAGTTACCCCCTCAGTTGCCCCCCCAGATACCCCAGTTACCCCCTCAGTTACCTCCCCCAATGCCCCCCCAGATACCCCCATTACCCCCTCAGTTCCCCCCCCAGATACCCCAGTTCCCCCCCCAGTTGCCCCCCCTGCTACCCTAGATACCCCAATTACCCCCATTACCCCCCCAGTTGCCCTCCCCAGGCTCAAGCCCCCCCCCAATACCCCCCATAAACCCCATTCGCCCCTCACAACCCCCCCACCCTCCCCCCAACCCTCCAAACCCCCCCCCCTTGCCCCAGTTCCCCCCCCCAGTACCAGGCCCCCCCCCAGGCGCGGGGCCCTTGGGGGGGGGCTGCTGCTGGCGCTACCGGTGGCACTGGGAGCCGCATTGGTGCTACTGGGAGCACTGGGGGGGCTGAGGGGGCTCCCCCGGGCACCCCCCCCTGCCTCAGGGTGATGGGGGGGAGGGGGCAAAGTGGGAGAGACCCCCCTCAAACTGGGATTGTTGCCCCTCCCCCCCCCCCTTACCCCCCTCCCTCCGGGTGGGGGAGGGGCAATAAACAGCGGGTGCTGAACCTCCACACCCGGCTCCTTTGGGGGGGGGGAGGGGGGGGAGGGGGGAGGGTTGGTCCCCTCCCCCCCCCCAGCTGTTGAGCGAATCCAGATGTGGGGTGGGGGGGGGGGGTGCGGTTGGGGTGAGTCACAGCCGCGATGACGTCAGAGTCCCCCGGGGGGGGCGGTGCGGTGTGGGTGGGGCCATTGGCTACTGGGTTGGGGGGGGGGGGGGGGGGGAGTCTGGAGCCATTGGGTTATAATGGGAGGCATTGCCCCCCCCCCCCCAGGCCTGAGCAGGACCCTTGTGCACCAATAAACCCCCCCCACATCCCCCCCCCTTCCTATTCCACACCCCTTGAGTCTTCAGCACCTTTATTCCACTGAAGGCAGTGATTTGAGGGGGGCCGGGGGGGGGTGTCCGAGAGGTTTTGGGGTCCCAGAGGTGGTTTTGGGGGTCCCAAAGATGGTTTTGGGGATCCCAAGGGGGGTTTTGGGAATCCCAATGGTGGTTTGGGGGGTTCCCAAAGGCGGTTTTGGGGTCCCAAACATGGTTTTGGGGATCCCAAGGGTGGTTTTGGGTGTTCCCAAAGGCGGTTTTGGGGTCCCAAAGGTGGCTTTTGGGGTCCCAATGGTGGTTTTGGGGTCCCAAAGGTGGCTTTTGGGGTGCCAAAGGTGTTTTTGGGGTCCAAGAGGTGGCTTTTGGGGTTCCCAGAGGTGTTTCTGGGCTCCCAGAGGCATTTTGGGGGTTCTAGAGGTGGTTTGGGGGTTCCAAAGGTGGGGTTTGGGGTTCCCAGAGGTGGTTTTGGGGTCCCAGAGGTGTTTTTTAGGGTCCCAAAGATGGTTTTGGGGTCTCAATGGTGGTTTTTGGGGTTCCCAAAGGTGGCTTTTGGCGTCCCAAAGGTGGCTTTTGGGGTCCCAGAGTTGTTTTTGGGGTCCCAAAGGTGGTTTTGGGGGGTCCCAGAGTTGTTTTTGGGGTCCCAAAGGTGGTTTTGGGGGTTCCCAGAGTTGTTTTTGGAGGTCCCAGAGGTGTTTTTGGGGGTCCCAGAGGTGGTTTTGGGGGTCCCAGAGGTGGTTTTGGGGTCCCAGAGGTGTTTTTGGGGGTCCCAGAGGTGTTTTCAGGGGGGCCCGGGGGGGTTGGGGTCAGTCCTTGCTCCGGGAGGCCTCAGCATTGGCCCGGAGGACGGCGCCGGGGCTCGGGTACGGGCGCTGCTGGAACAGGGGCCCCGCGGCCGTGGTGTCCGCCCCGGTCTTGGCTTCGTTCCTCTTGGGGAGCCCCGTGGACCACGTCCCCCTGGTGATGGGGGGGGAAGAGGATCACAAACCCAGCCCTAAAGGAACTGAGTGTGGTTGGGATGGGATCCAAAGGGTGGGAATGGGATCCAGAGGGAAGGCTGGAGGAGAGAAGCTGCGTGGAGACCTCAGAGCAGCTTCCAGGGTCTGAAGGGGGGGTGGTATGAGGATGCTGGAGGGGGATTCTCCATCAGGGACTGGAGGGATGGGACATGGACCAGGGGACATTTCCCTGGGATCTAAGGAATTTCATCCCCAGGAGGATACTGGGATGGGTTGAATGGAGAAGGTCTGGGATGCCCCATCCCTGGCAGTGGTGCTTGGAGCAACCTGTGCCAGTGGGAGGGATCCCTGTGGATTGGAACTGGAGGAGCTTCCAGGTCCTTCCCAACCCCATTGCATGGCGCCAGGACTTACCTGGGGGCATCCGAGTAGGCACTGGGGTCCATGGGGTCCAGTTCTTCGTCCTTGCGGCTGCCTTTTGGGGGAGGGAGGTGGGGAAATAGGGGTCAGAGTGGGGCAAACTTAGGGGGCAGCAGCTCCCAAATGAAGGGAGGAGCCCCCAGAGTGTTGGGGACATTGCCAAATGAAGGGGGGAACCCCCAGTGTAGAGGGGGACACCCCCAAGTCAAGGGGTAGCCCCAAGTGAAGGGGAAACCCCCAAAGTGATGGAGACCCCCCAAGGGGAATGGGGATCCCCCCCTAAATGAGGGGGACTCCGCAAAGTGAAAGAACCCCCCCAAATGAAGGGGGAGCCCCCAAACTGAATGGGGACTCCCCCAAAATGAGGGGAGCCTCCCAAATGAATGGGGAGCCCCCATGTGAAGAAGAACCCCCCCAAGTGATGGGGGGGTACCCCCAAACGCACCTTTCTTGCTCTTGGGGTACGGCGCCAGCTCCTCGCGCCGGTGGAAGCGCCGCTCCCGGGGGGGCTCCTCCTTCTCGTAGCCCCTCTCAGGGGGTTCCTCAGCCTCTACTGGAGCCAAAATGGGAGGAACCAGGACTGAAAGAGGGGGGGACACCCCCAAACCCTTCCCTGCTCCCCCTAACCCAGAGGTTTTGGGGGGTGTCCCCCCCCATTGACTCACCCTGGGCCCCTTTGAGCCTCTTGGCAGCTTTGGTGATGACGGAGTTGGGGTCGTTTGGGGACAACCAGGACACGAGGTCGGTCTCCACGTTCCAGTAGTAGGGCAGCCCACTGTGGGTGGCAGGAGCCTATAGCGGGCTCTTATAGCCCCTGGGAAGGGCCCTATAGCCCATGGAGAAGGTCCTTATAGGCCCTAAAGGCCCTGGAGAGGGTCCCTATGGTCCCTATAGTCCCTTGAAAAGGTCCACATAGCCCCTGGAGAAGGTCTTTATAGCCCCTATAACCCCTGGAGAGGACCCCTATAGCCCCTACAGCCCCTGAAGAGGGTCCCTATGGCTCCTATAACACCTGAACAGGCTCAATATGGCCCCTATAAGCCCTGGAGAGGGTTCCTATGGCCCCTATAACCCCTGAACAGGCTCAATATGGCCCCTATAAGCCCTGGAGAGGGTTCCTATGGACCCTACAGCCCCTCGAGAGGGTCCCTATGGCTCCTATAACCCCTGGAGAGGGTCCCTATGGCTTCTATAACCCCTGGAGAGTCCCTATGGCCCCTATAACCCCTGGAGACGGTCCTTATAGCCCCTATAACCCCTGAACAGGGTCACTATGGCCCCTATAAGCCCTGGAGAGAGTTCCTGTGGCCCGTATAACCCCTGGAGAGGGTCATTATGGTTCCTATAGGACCTGGAAAGGGCCCTATAGTCCCTGGAGAAGGTCATTATAGCCCCTATAATGCCTGGAGAGGGTCCCTATAGCCCCTAGAGAGGGTCCCTATGGCCCCTATAACCCCTGAACAGGCTCAATATGGCCCCTATAAGCCCTGGAGAGGGTCCCTATGGCTCCTATAACCCTTGGAGAGGGTCCCTATGGCCCCTATAACCCCTGAACAGGCTCAATATGGCACCTATAAGCCCTGGAGAGGGTTCCTATGGCCCCTATAGCCCCTGAAAAGGGTCCCTATAGCCCCTGAAGAAGGGCCTTATAGCCCCTATAACCCCTGGAGAGGGTCCCTATGGCTCCTATAACCCCTGGAGAGGGTCCCTATGGCGCCTATAAGCCCCTGGAGAGCATCCCTATGGCCCCTATAACCCCTGGAGAGGGTTCCTATGTTCCCTATAGCCCCTGGAGAGCATCCCTATGTTCCCTATAGCCCCTGGAGAGCATCCCTATGGCCCCTATAACCCCTGGAGAGGGTCCCTATGTTCCCTATAGCCCCTGGAGAGTATCCCTATGGCCCCTATAACCCCTGGAGAGGGTCCCTATGTTCCCTATAGCCCCTGGAGAGCGTTCCTATGGCCCCTATAGCCCCTGGAGAGCGTCCCTATGTTCCCTATAGCCCCTGGAGAGCGTTCCTATGGCCCCTATAGCCCCTGGAAAGGGCCCTATAGTCCCTGGAGAAGGTCATTATAGCCCCTATAATGCCTGGAGAGGGTCCCTATAGCCCCTAGAGAGGGTCCCTATGGCCCCTATAACCTCTGAACAGGCTCAATATGGCCCCTATAAGCCCTGGAGAGGGTCCCTATGGCTCCTATAACCCTTGGAGAGGGTCCCTATGGCCCCTATAACCCCTGAACAGGCTCAATATGGCACCTATAAGCCCTGGAGAGGGTTCCTATGGCCCCTATAGCCCCTGGAAAGGGTCCCTATAGCCCCTGAAGAAGGGCCTTATAGCCCCTATAACCCCTGGAGAGGGTCCCTATGGCTCCTATAACCCCTGGAGAGGGTCCCTATGGCGCCTACAGCCCCTGGAGAGCATCCCTATGGCCCCTATAACCCCTGGAGAGGGTTCCTATGTTCCCTATAGCCCCTGGAGAGCATCCCTATGTTCCCTATAGCCCCTGGAGAGCGTCCCTATGTTCCCTATAGCCCCTGGAGAGCGTCCCTATGTTCCCTATAGCCCCTGGAGAGCGTTCCTATGGCCCCTATAGCCCCTGGAGAGCGTCCCTATGTTCCCTATAGCCCCTGGAGAGCGTTCCTATGGCCCCTATAGCCCCTGGAGAGCGTTCCTATGGCCCCTATAGCCCCTGGAGAGCGTCCCTATGTTCCCTATAGCCCCTGGAGAGCGTTCCTATGGCCCCTATAGCCCCTGGAGAGCGTCCCTATGTTCCCTATAGCCCCTGGAGAGCGTCCCTATGTTCCCTATAGCCCCTGGAGAGCATCCCTATGTTCCCTATAGCCCCTGGAGAGCGTCCCTATGTTCCCTATAGCCCCTGGAGAGTGTCCCTATGGCCCCTATAGCCCCTGGAGAGCGTCCCTATGGCCCCTATAGCCCCTGGAGAGCGTCCCTATGGCCCCTATAGCCCCTGG
>NW_026642238.1:0-866 GCF_028554395.1 Pezoporus wallicus | reverse complement strand
GGATCCAAGGCAGGATGGGATCCCATTGGGACCAATGGATCCAAGGCAGGATGGGATCCCATTGGGACCAACAGATCCAAGGCTGGGACCATGCAAGGCCCCATCCCCAAAGCAGAGCAGGATTTGGTCCCTGGCGCACATCCTGCAGCAGGGGATGGAGCAGGGGGTGCTGGGAGGAGGCCGCATCCTGCACTGGAGCTGGATCCAGAAGGTACCACAATGAGCACCCATCCTGCACTGGAGCTGGATCCAGATGGTACCACAATGAGCACCCATCCTGCACTGGAGCTGGATCCAGAAGGTACCACAATGAGCACCCATCCTGCACTGGAGCTGGATCCAGAAGGTACCACAATGAGCACCCATCCTGCACTGGAGCTGGATCCAGAAGGTACCACAATGAGCACCCATCCTGCACTGGAGCTGGATCCAGAAGGTACCACAATGAGCACCCATCCTGCACTGGAGCTGGATCCGGATGGTACCACAATGAGCACCCATCCTGCACTGGAGCTGGATCAAGAAGGTACCACAATGAGCACCCATCCCATCCTGCACTGGAGCTGGATCCAGAAGGTACCACAATGAGCACCCATCCTGCACTGGAGCTGGATCCGGATGGTACCACAATGAGCACCCATCCTGCACTGGAGCTGGATCCAGGAAGGTACCACAATGAGCACCCATCCTGCACTGGAGCTGGATCCAGAAGGTACCACAAGGAGCACCCATCCTGCACTGGAGCTGGATCCGGATGGTACCACAATGAGCACCCATCCTGCACTGGAGCTGGATCCAGATGGTACCACAATGAGCACCCATCCTGCACTGGAGCTGGATCCAGAAGGTACCACAATGAGCACCCA
>NW_026642237.1:0-88674 GCF_028554395.1 Pezoporus wallicus | reverse complement strand
CAGCTGGCGGTCTTCCAGACCTTGCAGTCCTGGTACCACCGTGATCTGGAGGAGATGTTTGGCACTGCGCTCTTTGGCAGCAGAGAAACCAACCGTCGCCTGGCCAGGAGAGGCACCCGTGCCGCCAGAGAGCAGGAGGGCACCCAAGAGGGGCATCTCACCCCCAGCCCAGCGACCTCCAGCAGCCCGTCAAGATCCACCAGGGATGAGCTTCCCAGCACCTCATCCACTGCCGTTGGTGGACGTCCCAGCAGCTACCCCTCTGCTCCCAGTGCCACCCAGCAGCAGCCAGAGGAGGCCATGCCTGGGCCTTCTACTCCCAGCTGGCACCGGCAGCGCTCCACTGGGAGGCGACACCGACCCCCTAAAACGAAGAGCAGCAGCCGTGAAACCCCTCCAGACAAGAAGAGGCCACCGCCACGTCTGTGAGGCTGGAGGGTGCCTCGGGGACGGCCGAACCCAGACAGGGCCGTCAGCTGGGCCATCACAGCAGCTGCCCAGCTCCAGGACTGCTTCTCTCTAGCTGATCGAAGGGCAGATGTTTCCAGCCAGGGGCTCCCTGCATCTTGATGCTGCTCTCTACATCACCCCAGCAGCCTTTTAAAAACATACATGTCATCAAGACTTGAGAATGGGTACTCAATATACTGCGCACATGTGTTGGCTACTGATGTGTATGGTGTGGACTTCTAGCTTTGCGTCTACTTTTAAGTCACAGATTACTCCTTGAGAGTTTGTTATTGTACTTTTGTTCTCCTCTGAACTCCCTCCAGTATGTCCAAATCCTTAATGGGAACAAGGCCTAAAGAAAGGAACAGTGTGTTCTGCTAAAGTGACCCTCATATTTTATCATCTTTTCAGCAATTTTCTGTGATACAGTATTACGCCTTGGTATTTTCTGATTGTTACACAAACCATTAATATCCTGGCTTTTAGGGCTGCATTATTCTGTGTATACAAGAAAAACCATAATAACCAGATTGATACTGAGAGATAACAGTCTGGAGGGCAGCAGTAAACCAGGAGGTCAAGTTTCTTTAGCTTCAGTTCTAAATTTTTTCCTTTTTTTTTTTTTTTAACTTTGTTAGGATTACCCATTTATGCTTGGGTACCCATAAATGCTTTTTGAGGAGATACAGATAGACACAATAAAGATGCAAGTAACTAAGAAAGAAAGATTTCAAACTGAACAAGAATGCCAAAGTCAAGAGAACTGGCTAATTTGAGATACTAGTCCAAGGTTGCTCATGAGATAGAATTAATGACCCCATTATTTCCTTATTTCAGGAGATAGCTTCAGCACCTTATAGAAAATTTGAGCATCTGGAATCTGAGCTAACTGCAATAGGTGGGGAAAAGAAACCGCTTCAACTAGATGGCTGCTGATACTGAAGGGGGCTTTCTGAGGTGTACCAGTGGGCATCAACAGGAGGGAAAATCATCATAGTCAGTAACTGGGGAACATGCAGGAATCACTGTTGAGCAGTAGTCTGTTCTGGCCATTGTCATCCTGATACCTGCCAATGCTCTTTTGGCAAAGAAGTGTGCTGCCAGGCACATTATAAAGATGCGATGTAGAGAGAGGAAACTCTGTCATGGAGTCTATAATCCCTTGAGGCACACATGAACAGAAAGACTGTCTTCGTTAAGGAGCATTCTTGCATGAGTTTAACGTGAGCAGGATTATCAGAAGAAAAACATGAACAAACACTGCAGACTTTCGTGAAAGTGAGTGAAAGCATCAGGTTAGCAAAGTCACATGGACTGATTGTAATAGGTAGTGATAAAATGGCTCCAGGAGGCTATCATGCTTTTCTTCCTACTCAAATTCATTATATCATTTCCTATTCGTAACCTTCTGAGAGCTAGCTGACTTCGTACAATCTGACATGCTACTTATCCGTGTATCACATCAAGCATGATCATAATAGATAAAAGTGAGAAGTTTGTAGCAATTTTTTTTTAGGTAGGGAAGACAGTTTCCTTCCTAACCATAATTTTGCACTTCCTCCAAAATGAGAAACGTCTGACAAAACAGAGTTGTTTATAAAGAATTCAGACTGCAGGTGAGTTATTGTTGCCCCTGCATGTCATCTACAGGGCAGACTTTGATTTTTTTTTCCATAGCTGAAGAGACTAGTGCCTAGCTATTACATAAACTCAATAGCAGGGACTCAGTATAGACATAGACATTTCCACAGTGGACTCCCAGATACAAGACATGCTTTTTAATTTCCATGTATTTCTCACTTTGTTGCTCGGATTTGCAATTAAATTTTTTGTTGTTCCAGAAATTGAGGTAGATTGTTGCATAAACCAAAAGACTGTACCTCACTTCCATACCTGTAAACACTAGCACTGATGGGTTATTCTATAGGCAATTAAGAGATACCTCCAGATTGGTAGCCCTTCTCCCTACGGAAGATTTCAACTTCCCATGGGAATACCATACCACTGTGATGAGCAAGTCTAGGAAATTCCTGGAGTTGATTGAAGATAATTTACTGTCACAAGTACTCACTGAGTCAACTAGAATGGGTGCCCTCCTAAACCTGTAATTTGTGAACAGATAGGTCTCATGGGAGATGTGACGGTAGAGGTTGTCTTGGCCACAGTGATCACAAAAGGGTTTAAAATTTTCACTGTTGTGAGAAACAAGTTCACCACAGTTGCTATGCTGTATTTCAAGAGAGCAAACATTAAGCTACTCAGGGAGCTACCTCAGTGTCCCCAGGCATCTGCTTTTGAGGGCTTAGGGGTCTGTGAGTGCTGGTCAGTCTTGAAAAACCACTGTTTCAAAGCCCAGGAGAAGCCCATCCCATTGTGTCTCAAGTCAATCAAGCGAGGCAGAAGACCAGCTTGACTCAACACAGAATTTGTTTTGAAACTCAGGAGGAAAAAGAGATTGGATGATCCAGGCTTCACAGGGAGATTACAGAGTTCTGATCTGTGAGTGCGGGAGATGACGTGAAAGGCCAAAGCTCATCTAGAGTTAAAACTGGCTCTTGTTGTACCAGAAAGCAAGAAAAGATTTTATTATTCATGTCAACAGCAAGAGGAGGTCCAAGGAAAACACTGGACCCATGCTTGACGAAGATGGTCCCCTGGCAAATAAGGATGCAAAAAAAGCAGAGGCACACAATGCTTTTTTTGCCTCAGTCCTTGATATTAATGATAGACCTTGGGCTGTCTGGTCCTTTGAGTTGGAGGACCACAACTGTGGGAACCTTCCATTTGTGGACGTGGAAATTGTAAGAGGCCAGTCGTAACAGCTGAATGTTCCTAACTCCATGGGGCCTTGGTGGGGTTAATCCCAGAGCATTGAAAGAGGTAGTAGATGTTGGGGCAGGGCCCCTCTAAATTATCTACCAAAGGACTGGAGTATGTGGAGGTCCCCACTGACTGGAAGCCAGCCATCATTATTCCAAGTTACAGGAAGGGCATGAGGAAGACACACAAAACTACAGAGTTCACAGTTGAACCTCAGTATGTGGAAAAATGATGGAGAAGATCCTACTGGATGCTTCTGAACAGTGTTTGAGGGACAATACCATCATCAGTCCCAGTCAGCATGGGTTCACAAAGGAAAGTTGTGTGTCACTAGCCTGAGATGCTTCTATGATAAGGTCACTCACCCAGTGGGTGAAGGGAAGGCGGCGGATGTGGCTTTTCTGCATTTTATTGAGTCTCTTGATACTGTCCCACACAGCATCCTTCATGACAAGCTGTTCAGCTGTGAGATGAGCATGTGCACACTGAGCTGGGGGAAGAAGTGGCCTGATAACCTTAGGAAGCATTTCCTTACCAAGAAGGTGGTCAGACACTGCAACAGGTGTCTTAGGGAGGGAGGTGTTTGATGCCCCATGCCCATCAGTGCCTTCAAAAGGGGCATTTGGACAATGCCCTTCATAAGAGACTTTAACTGGTTGACAGCCCTGGAATGGTCAGGGAGTTGAACTAAAGACGATGTGGGTCCTTTCCAAGTAGAACTGGCATATTATACTATGTGATAGAGGTGAGCCGGCCAGGGACACTGCACCTTAGGGAGCAAGCATCCCTTCACAGACTCGTGACACTTGTGCTCTCTGCTGTGGCCCCTCATTTCTTGAAAACCTCCCAGCTTAGGGATGCCACAGAGTTTCTGGACAACCCACTCCAGTGCTTCGTTTTTCTCACATGGATTTTGGTTTTGATTCCATATGCCCAGCCTGAACCTCTTGTTTCAGGAGCTGCCATTATCTCTCACCCTTCCACCAGGCAGTGCTGGGCAAAGCCTATCCCCAGTGTGTTGATGCTTAAGCCATAGAGACCAGGATATGCTCTGAGGTGCCCCAAGGCCTTCTCTGCTCCGTGCTGAACCATCCTCAGCCACACACACCAGCAGCGTCTGGTGTGAAACACCAATTCTTAGCACACGAGACATGGGGGTAAGAAGTAGGCCCTGGTGCTGCGGTGCTGCAGTAACCCCAGATGCATGGGGTTGGATGGATGTTGTGACATCCCTGAGCAATGGCCAGCGACATCACCAAGCAATGGGTTCTGAGACCCCAAGCGATGGGTTCTGTTGTCACCAAGGAATGGACTGGGATGTTTCCAAGGGATGGACTATGATGTCACCTAGCAACGGGCTGCGACCAGATGCCCCCACTGCTTGTAAGTGGGTGCCAAGTCTCCCAGCCAGCAGATGCTCACACTGCCAGCTGAGTGACTTCACGAGGCTTGGTGTACCGAGCAGCGGTTTGGTCCTGGAGCTGTGCTCTGTGAGTTGCAACTTGCAGCTCTCAGGGCTCAGCTCCAGAGCTATTGAAGGATTTTCCCGGCCCTGCCAGGTTCAGGCAGCCAGGACACCCCAGAGCTGAGCTTGCAGCAGCAGAGGTGAGCTGTGCAGGGACACCTCACCCTGGGGAGGTGGGACAGTTTCCTTCTTGAAGGACCTGGGCATTTCTTCCCTGCGTCCCAGCAAATGACCGTGGCCTCTCTTCTCCTCCTAGCACAACACCCGCTGCTGCAGCACCGGAGACAGGGAGCAGCTTAACATCACCAGCTCCCTCCAGCCCACTGTAGCCTGTGGCCATGGAGCTCGAGGACCACTGTCCCATCTGCCTGGGCAGCTGGGAAGACATAAGCTATGTGATGCCATGCCTCCACCGGTTTTGTTACCAGTGCATCCTGCGGTGGGCTGAGACCAAGCCCAAGTGCCCACTCTGCCAGAGGAGGATCCAGTCTCTCTTGCACTCAGTGCAGGCTGATGATGACTACATAGAGCATGTCATCACGCCATCTGAAGCATCATCAGCCGTTGTTCAGCAGGCGAGGAGAGCTGCCAGTCACACACCCACCCGTGACTTCCAGCAGCGGGCTGCAGAAGTGGTGTCAACGGGTCCTATGGTCGGCTTCTGGACCCCAAACTGGCTGAGTTCTCTGCAAAACCAGCTGGCGGTCTTCCAGACCTTGCAGTCCTGGTACCACCGTGATCTGGAGGAGATGTTTGGCACTGCGCTCTTTGGCAGCAGAGAAACCAACCGTCGCCTGGCCAGGAGAGGCACCCGTGCCGCCAGAGAGCAGGAGGGCACCCAAGAGGGGCATCTCACCCCCAGCCCAGCGACCTCCAGCAGCCCGTCAAGATCCACCAGGGATGAGCTTCCCAGCACCTCATCCACTGCCGTTGGTGGACGTCCCAGCAGCTACCCCTCTGCTCCCAGTGCCACCCAGCAGCAGCCAGAGGAGGCCATGCCTGGGCCTTCTACTCCCAGCTGGCACCGGCAGCGCTCCACTGGGAGGCGACACCGACCCCCTAAAACGAAGAGCAGCAGCCGTGAAACCCCTCCAGACAAGAAGAGGCCACCGCCACGTCTGTGAGGCTGGAGGGTGCCTCGGGGGACGGCCGAACCCAGACAGGGCCGTCAGCTGGGCCATCACAGCAGCTGCCCAGCTCCAGGACTGCTTCTCTCTAGCTGATCGAAGGGCAGATGTTTCCAGCCAGGGGCTCCCTGCATCTTGATGCTGCTCTCTACATCACCCCAGCAGCCTTTTAAAAACATACATGTCATCAAGACTTGAGAATGGGTACTCAATATACTGCGCACATGTGTTGGCTACTGATGTGTATGGTGTGGACTTCTAGCTTTGCGTCTACTTTTAAGTCACAGATTACTCCTTGAGAGTTTGTTATTGTACTTTTGTTCTCCTCTGAACTCCCTCCAGTATGTCCAAATCCTTAATGGGAACAAGGCCTAAAGAAAGGAACAGTGTGTTCTGCTAAAGTGACCCTCATATTTTATCATCTTTTCAGCAATTTTCTGTGATACAGTATTACGCCTTGGTATTTTCTGATTGTTACACAAACCATTAATATCCTGGCTTTTAGGGCTGCATTATTCTGTGTATACAAGAAAAACCATAATAACCAGATTGATACTGAGAGATAACAGTCTGGAGGGCAGCAGTAAACCAGGAGGTCAAGTTTCTTTAGCTTCAGTTCTAAATTTTTTTTTTTTTTTTTTTTTTTTAACTTTGTTAGGATTACCCATTTATGCTTGGGTACCCATAAATGCTTTTTGAGGAGATACAGATAGACACAATAAAGATGCAAGTAACTAAGAAAGAAAGATTTCAAACTGAACAAGAATGCCAAAGTCAAGAGACCTGGCTAATTGGAGATACTAGTCCAAGGCTGCTGTCCTGGGTTCAGCAGTTGCTGTCATTTTTCGCCTTCTTGGTAGCTGGTGCAGTGCTGTGTTTTGACTTTCGGCCTGGGAACAGAGCTGATAACAGCGATGTTTTGGTTTGGCCAAGGACTTTGTGAGCCTCATGCTCTGCCCGGGAGGAGGGGAATCCAGGAGGAAGCAGAGACAGGACACCTGACCCAAACTGACCAAAGAGGTATTCCATACCACAGCACGTCATGCCCAGGATGTAACTGGGAGTTAGCCGGAAGGGCTGGGAGATTGGAGGAGGTATCGGTTGCTTGGTCGGGCTGAGGGGGACAAGTTATCCGGCTGGTGCTGAGGTATTCTCTTCCCTTGTTATTTCCTTTATCATTATTATCATCGAAAGTGATTTGTGTTATACCTTAGCTAAACTGTTCTTATCTCAACCTGTGGGAGTTGCATTCTTTTCGATTCTCCTCTCTGTCCCTCCGGGAGCAAGGGGAGGGCAAGAAAGGGGGGGGAAGTGAGCGAACGAATTACCTGACTGGGTTTAAACCACGACAGTTCTTTTTGGCGCCCAGCGTGGGGCAAAGAGATAACGACAGATTTGACTGGATTAATAGTCACTCGTCACAATGCTGATTTATTGGCACTCAGAGTTGTTCTCTCACAGCTTCAGAATGTTGTAACTTACTTAGAGCCGGTATTTGCTGTGTGGGTGTTTATCAAGTGTGGGGCCTGGGCTAAGGTTCTTGTCTCACTGTGCTTTATGGCAATGGCTTGTAATACGAGCAGCAGGGCGGGATGGAACTTGTACCTAACGTAGGCTGCGGGGATGGGGGGAGCTGCTGAAACTGAGAGAGGGGCAAGGCAGAGGAGGAAGAGCTTTCTGACAAGTACAGCAGCATCAACTGAGAGTTCTGAAGGTTTTGAACGGCCTTTGGGTAGGGACCTGCCTGCTGATTGTGATGGGGATCAGCATGTTGGCACACACACAGACTGTGTTCTACCCACAACCAGTCTGATCTCAAAAGTTAAGCAGCTGGGGTTAGATGACGATGCAGGGGGACCAAGAGGTTTTCCCCAAGGCTGGAGAGTCATGAGTGGCAAGTATGGGCAAGTATCTAGTCCACTGGGCCCCTCCAAAGCGTCGGAGATGGAAGGCTGTGTGAGTCCCCAGCAACAAGCTGCAGTGCTGGGGACAGTTTATTTTGAGCTGGTGGGCCATTTCAGGCCATCAGAGCAGAGATGCAACATAGAGATGGACTCATGATCGAGGGGTGGACTTAACAATGGACACTATTGCCCAGGTTATTCACCAGTGTGAACACTGCACAGAGTCTCTCCTGCTCTGAAAGACTGTTACAAGAGATGGAGCCTGGCATCATGGACCAGATGGACGCAGCAGCTTTATAGCTACATGCACTTAGATAAGAGTGATGGTATATTGAAAATGTGGGATCTGAGCATGATGTGAATGGTATGGAATAAGGGGTGGATAATGTCCTGGGTTCAGCAGTAGCTGTCATTTTTCGCCTTCTTGGTAGCTGGTGCAGTGCTGTGTTTTGACTTTCGGCCTGGGAACAGAGCTGATAACAATGATGTTTTGGTTTGGCCATTTGTGAGCCTCATGCAGGACCAGAGGAAGCAAGACATGACAAACTGACCAAAGAGGTATGCACGTCATGCAGGATGTAACTGGGAGTTAGCCGGAAGGGCTGGGAGACGGCAAGGAGGTGAGGGGGCAAGTTATCGGTCGGCTGGTGCTGAGGTGTTGTATTCTCTTCCCTTGTTATTTCCTTTATCATTATTATCATCGGTGGTAGCAGTAGTGATTTGTGTTATACCTTAGTTACTAAACTGTTCTTATCTCAACCCGTGGGAGTTGCACTTCTCCTCTCTGAAGCAGGGGGAGGGCAAGAAAGGGGGGGAAGTGAGCGAACGAATTACCTGACTGGGTTTAAACCACGACAGTTGCTCATGAGATAGAATTAATGACCCCATTATTTCCTTATTTCAGGAGATAGCTTCACCACCTTATAGAAAATTTGAGCATCTGGAATCTGAGCTAACTGCAATAGGTGGGGAAAAGAAACAGCTTCAACTAGATGGCTGCTGATACTGAAGGAGGCTTTCTGAGGTGTACCAGTGAGCATCAACAGGAGGGAAAATCATCATAGTCAGTAACTGGGGAACATGCAGGAATCACTGTTGAGCAGTAGTCTGTTCTGGCCATTGTCATCCTGATACCTGCCAATGCTCTTTTGGCAAAGAAGTGTGCTGCCAGGCACATTATAAAGATGCGATGTAGAGAGAGGAAACTCTGTCATGGAGTCTATAATCCCTTGAGGCACACATGAACAGAAAGACTGTCTTCGTTAAGGAGCATTCTTGCATGAGTTTAACGTGAGCAGGATTATCAGAAGAAAAACATGAACAAACACTGCAGACTTTCGTGAAAGTGAGTGAAAGCATCAGGTTAGCAAAGTCACATGGACTGATTGTAATAGGTAGTGATAAAATGGCTCCAGGAGGCTATCAGGCTTTTCTTCCTACTCAAATTCATTATATCATTTCCTATTCGTAACCTTCTGAGAGCTAGCTGACTTCGTACAATCTGACATGCTACTTATCCGTGTATCACATCAAGCATGATCATAATAGATAAAAGTGAGAAGTTTGTAGCAATTTTTTTTTAGGTAGGGAAGACAGTTTCCTTCCTAACCATAATTTTGCACTTCCTCCAAAATGAGAAACGTCTGACAAAACAGAGTTGTTTATAAAGAATTCAGACTGCAGGTGAGTTATTGTTGCCCCTGCATGTCATCTACAGGGCAGACTTTGATTTTTTTTCCATAGCTGAAGAGACTAGTGCCTAGCTATTACATAAACTCAATAGCAGGGACTCAGTATAGACATAGACATTTCCACAGTGGACTCCCAGATACAAGACATGCTTTTTAATTTCCATGTATTTCTCACTTTGTTGCTCGGATTTGCAATTAAATTTTTTGTTGTTCCAGAAATTGAGGTAGATTGTTGCATAAACCAAAAGACTGTACCTCACTTCCATACCTGTAAACACTAGCACTGATGGGTTATTCTATAGGCAATTAAGAGATACCTCCAGATTGGTAGCCCTTCTCCCTACGGAAGATTTCAACTTCCCATGGGAATACCATACCACTGTGATGAGCAAGTCTAGGAAATTCCTGGAGTTGATTGAAGATAATTTACTGTCACAAGTACTCACTGAGTCAACTAGAATGGGTGCCCTCCTAAACCTGTAATTTGTGAACAGATAGGTCTCATGGGAGATGTGACGGTAGAGGTTGTCTTGGCCACAGTGATCACAAAAGGGTTTAAAATTTTCACTGTTGTGAGAAACAAGTTCACCACAGTTGCTATGCTGTATTTCAAGAGAGCAAACATTAAGCTACTCAGGGAGCTACCTCAGTGTCCCCAGGCATCTGCTTTTGAGGGCTTAGGGGTCTGTGAGTGCTGGTCAGTCTTGAAAAACCACTGTTTCAAAGCCCAGGAGAAGCCCATCCCATTGTGTCTCAAGTCAATCAAGCGAGGCAGAAGACCAGCTTGACTCAACACAGAATTTGTTTTGAAACTCAGGAGGAAAAAGAGATTGGATGATCCAGGCTTCACAGGGAGATTACAGAGTTCTGATCTGTGAGTGCGGGAGATGACGTGAAAGGCCAAAGCTCATCTAGAGTTAAAACTGGCTCTTGTTGTACCAGAAAGCAAGAAAAGATTTTATTATTCATGTCAACAGCAAGAGGAGGTCCAAGGAAAACACTGGACCCATGCTTGACGAAGATGGTCCCCTGGCAAATAAGGATGCAAAAAAAGCAGAGGCACACAATGCTTTTTTTGCCTCAGTCCTTGATATTAATGATAGACCTTGGGCTGTCTGGTCCTTTGAGTTGGAGGACCACAACTGTGGGAACCTTCCATTTGTGGACGTGGAAATTGTAAGAGGCCAGTCGTAACAGCTGAATGTTCCTAACTCCATGGGGCCTTGGTGGGGTTAATCCCAGAGCATTGAAAGAGGTAGTAGATGTTGGGGCAGGGCCCCTCTAAATTATCTACCAAAGGACTGGAGTATGTGGAGGTCCCCACTGACTGGAAGCCAGCCATCATTATTCCAAGTTACAGGAAGGGCATGAGGAAGACACACAAAACTACAGAGTTCACAGTTGAACCTCAGTATGTGGAAAAATGATGGAGAAGATCCTACTGGATGCTTCTGAACAGTGTTTGAGGGACAATACCATCATCAGTCCCAGTCAGCATGGGTTCACAAAGGAAAGTTGTGTGTCACTAGCCTGAGATGCTTCTATGATAAGGTCACTCACCCAGTGGGTGAAGGGAAGGCGGCGGATGTGGCTTTTCTGCATTTTATTGAGTCTCTTGATACTGTCCCACACAGCATCCTTCATGACAAGCTGTTCAGCTGTGAGATGAGCATGTGCACACTGAGCTGGGGGAAGAAGTGGCCTGATAACCTTAGGAAGCATTTCCTTACCAAGAAGGTGGTCAGACACTGCAACAGGTGTCTTAGGGAGGGAGGTGTTTGATGCCCCATGCCCATCAGTGCCTTCAAAAGGGGCATTTGGACAATGCCCTTCATAAGAGACTTTAACTGGTTGACAGCCCTGGAATGGTCAGGGAGTTGAACTAAAGACGATGTGGGTCCTTTCCAAGTAGAACTGGCATATTATACTATGTGATAGAGGTGAGCCGGCCAGGGACACTGCACCTTAGGGAGCAAGCATCCCTTCACAGACTCGTGACACTTGTGCTCTCTGCTGTGGCCCCTCATTTCTTGAAAACCTCCCAGCTTAGGGATGCCACAGAGTTTCTGGACAACCCACTCCAGTGCTTCGTTTTTCTCACATGGATTTTGGTTTTGATTCCATATGCCCAGCCTGAACCTCTTGTTTCAGGAGCTGCCATTATCTCTCACCCTTCCACCAGGCAGTGCTGGGCAAAGCCTATCCCCAGTGTGTTGATGCTTAAGCCATAGAGACCAGGATATGCTCTGAGGTGCCCCAAGGCCTTCTCTGCTCCGTGCTGAACCATCCTCAGCCACACACACCAGCAGCGTCTGGTGTGAAACACCAATTCTTAGCACACGAGACATGGGGGTAAGAAGTAGGCCCTGGTGCTGCGGTGCTGCAGTAACCCCAGATGCATGGGGTTGGATGGATGTTGTGACATCCCTGAGCAATGGCCAGCGACATCACCAAGCAATGGGTTCTGAGACCCCAAGCGATGGGTTCTGTTGTCACCAAGGAATGGACTGGGATGTTTCCAAGGGATGGACTATGATGTCACCTAGCAACGGGCTGCGACCAGATGCCCCCACTGCTTGTAAGTGGGTGCCAAGTCTCCCAGCCAGCAGATGCTCACACTGCCAGCTGAGTGACTTCACGAGGCTTGGTGTACCGAGCAGCGGTTTGGTCCTGGAGCTGTGCTCTGTGAGTTGCAACTTGCAGCTCTCAGGGCTCAGCTCCAGAGCTATTGAAGGATTTTCCCGGCCCTGCCAGGTTCAGGCAGCCAGGACACCCCAGAGCTGAGCTTGCAGCAGCAGAGGTGAGCTGTGCAGGGACACCTCACCCTGGGGAGGTGGGACAGTTTCCTTCTTGAAGGACCTGGGCATTTCTTCCCTGCGTCCCAGCAAATGACCGTGGCCTCTCTTCTCCTCCTAGCACAACACCCGCTGCTGCAGCACCGGAGACAGGGAGCAGCTTAACATCACCAGCTCCCTCCAGCCCACTGTAGCCTGTGGCCATGGAGCTCGAGGACCACTGTCCCATCTGCCTGGGCAGCTGGGAAGACATAAGCTATGTGATGCCATGCCTCCACCGGTTTTGTTACCAGTGCATCCTGCGGTGGGCTGAGACCAAGCCCAAGTGCCCACTCTGCCAGAGGAGGATCCAGTCTCTCTTGCACTCAGTGCAGGCTGATGATGACTACATAGAGCATGTCATCACGCCATCTGAAGCATCATCAGCCGTTGTTCAGCAGGCGAGGAGAGCTGCCAGTCACACACCCACCCGTGACTTCCAGCAGCGGGCTGCAGAAGTGGTGTCAACGGGTCCTATGGTCGGCTTCTGGACCCCAAACTGGCTGAGTTCTCTGCAAAACCAGCTGGCGGTCTTCCAGACCTTGCAGTCCTGGTACCACCGTGATCTGGAGGAGATGTTTGGCACTGCGCTCTTTGGCAGCAGAGAAACCAACCGTCGCCTGGCCAGGAGAGGCACCCGTGCCGCCAGAGAGCAGGAGGGCACCCAAGAGGGGCATCTCACCCCCAGCCCAGCGACCTCCAGCAGCCCGTCAAGATCCACCAGGGATGAGCTTCCCAGCACCTCATCCACTGCCGTTGGTGGACGTCCCAGCAGCTACCCCTCTGCTCCCAGTGCCACCCAGCAGCAGCCAGAGGAGGCCATGCCTGGGCCTTCTACTCCCAGCTGGCACCGGCAGCGCTCCACTGGGAGGCGACACCGACCCCCTAAAACGAAGAGCAGCAGCCGTGAAACCCCTCCAGACAAGAAGAGGCCACCGCCACGTCTGTGAGGCTGGAGGGTGCCTCGGGGGACGGCCGAACCCAGACAGGGCCGTCAGCTGGGCCATCACAGCAGCTGCCCAGCTCCAGGACTGCTTCTCTCTAGCTGATCGAAGGGCAGATGTTTCCAGCCAGGGGCTCCCTGCATCTTGATGCTGCTCTCTACATCACCCCAGCAGCCTTTTAAAAACATACATGTCATCAAGACTTGAGAATGGGTACTCAATATACTGCGCACATGTGTTGGCTACTGATGTGTATGGTGTGGACTTCTAGCTTTGCGTCTACTTTTAAGTCACAGATTACTCCTTGAGAGTTTGTTATTGTACTTTTGTTCTCCTCTGAACTCCCTCCAGTATGTCCAAATCCTTAATGGGAACAAGGCCTAAAGAAAGGAACAGTGTGTTCTGCTAAAGTGACCCTCATATTTTATCATCTTTTCAGCAATTTTCTGTGATACAGTATTACGCCTTGGTATTTTCTGATTGTTACACAAACCATTAATATCCTGGCTTTTAGGACAGAATATTAATAAAATTTAAGTATATCCCACACTATATGTAAATTTTACTGAAGGCAGAAAGTTGAGGGGACTCAGAAAATGAATCAGTATATGTGATGGCATATCCACATCCATTGTACCTACCAAAATCCAGGTGATGGTAGAACATGAGTACATATTACTGTGTTTACACATAATAAGGTTGGGCAGATTTAAGAGAACCTGATAAACACCATTCACATTGTTGATTAGTCACTGGTTGATGTCACTAGGAAAAAATTTACCTGGCTAATGAATAATTATTTGCCATGGACTTTTCTTAAAACTCTCTATGGAGCCCTTCATACTAACAAATATCACAGGCATAGTCCAGGACTAGCCAGCCTAGTCCAGCATAGTGTCCTAGTTTCAGCTAGGGTAGAGTTATTTTTCTTCAATCATGCTGGTGCAGTGTTGTGTTTTGGCTTTAGTCTGAGAACAAAGCTGGTAACACTGATGTTTTAGTTGTTGCTCAGTAGCACTTACCCTGATTGAGGACTTTATGTTTTATGTTGTTTTGTCAGTTAATCACTGAGCTTATAAGAGTTTTTATAACTTGGAGGATGTGATACCCCCTTTGTGCTCGAACCAATTCTCCAGTCTCTAGGAGAGAGACTAGGAGACCAGCGAAGGGGATTCTTTCCATGAAGGCTTACTACTTCTTGCAGGGCAGGGAAAGCAAGCTGGAAGGGCATGAATATCCAATTGCCAATCTCCCATCTTACACATACAGAGTCCCACTGCCTTCTCTCCCTCCCCCCACTATGTGTGACTATCTTTCCTAGTCCCATGCCCTGAAGCCAGCTACAGATGGGTGAAGAGGGCCAGGGTCTCTGGGTGAGCAGGCCACCAACACCGCATTTACTGCAGCTGAGGGTATCATCTGGCCAGTTTGCAACTACACCCATCAACGGGGCTTGGCATCTACCACCCACACTCCCACATTGTGACACTTCACATCATCTGTGGAAGATACACCAACTATTAGCTGCAGAAACAGTAACTTCACCACAGGGAGATTTGTCATTAACTGCACCTAGCATCTCTTGTTGGATTAGAATGATGAACATAATAGAAAAACATGTTTAATTACATCTGGTTTTGAACAAAAGACAAATTATTTATTTCTTTCTTCAAATGAAGCATAACACTAAGGTATAAAGGGAGTATAAATAACATCTGATTGTGCTCCTAAGCTCCATGCTGTAACTTTCTTGCAATGACATCCTTCAACAAATTAACTACAACATTACTGTTAAGTATTAATTGCACAAAACAGATACACAAAATATATAATGAGCTAGAAAGAGGACAACATTCTTCCATTATGACAAACAACTCTAACAAGAAATGGAAAAAAACCCAACAGATCTAGGCTTACACAGATGGCAACACTGAGAGTTTTAAGTCCTCTCCTTGAACACATTACATGTGATAAATAATATGCAAAATATTTAAAGAATTTTATTGTTGCTTAGAGAAGATACTTAGCAAGCAAGGAGACAGTAGCAATCACTGCCTCATGTCTCATATCCCCATCATTCAATGCAAATTTTTTACATTTCATGCAATAATCCTGAGCTTATTTTCAGTAACATTGAAATGTCATCTATATTAATTACCAAATACATACAGAGCCCAGCTATGGGATCTATTGTATTATTAAGGCATGAAAAAAAGAATAACAGTTTATTAACTCTGAATGCCACAAATACAGCACAGCAGTTGAAGGGCTCAAAAGAGCTCAGAAAGTACCAGTGGTTTCTGTGCCAAGGTCCTCCCAAACAGGGCTGTGCATCACCATCAGCTACTGAAAAGGTGCAGGATCAGATCCTGGCCTTGCTTACGTCAGGGAGGCTTGCCGTTGCCTTGACTGCTGGACCAAGCTTCAGAGCTACTGGGAGTGACTTGGACTCCTCTTCATATCCCCAAAGAATTGACAAACTTCCTCTCAAGTCAAGTATGAATTTAAAAAACAATACCTATATGTTGTTTTCTTTCTTAGCATTTCAAGTCCATGGAAAGGTTCCATTCATTATACGGTATGGCAATTAATAAAAAGCCTTTTCGGAGAAAGCTTACAAGTTAGTCTGATGTATTAGTACGTTAACAGAAGGGGGAACTATCATGAAAAGAACCTCTGCCAAGTATATGCTCTATTTATAAATTATTCTTAAGTTTAAAACTGAAGACTTTGGTAAGCCACACCAAGGACAGATGTGTGATGCAATGCTACTCTCCATGGTTCCATGGCTCTTCTCAAACACCAAGAGCAGCGCAGCCCTGTCTAGTCATCAAGTGAAGAACTTATCATGCAGATGCATGATTTGTAAGGGGCTGGTCCTATTGTTGTGCAGCTCTTCGGGTAGTCTCTATTATGCACTTAGGGAGTTCTCACAAAACACCTCATAATGAACCAGGGTATTCCAGTTCAGATAACTAAGCCATTGAAACCAAGGCAAAACCGACTGCAATACTTACTTCATGCTTGTGTCACTGCATTATATCCTACACTGGGAACTAAGATAGATTGTGGAAGATCTCCTCTCGCTCTGCTACTGCTCCTGCCCTTACACTTGTCTAGCTGAGCTCAGGGTTCACAGCTGAAGTAGCCTCGTTCGTTTCCTGCAGGCAGTCCACCATCTGCGCTGGAATAAACCATGCATGCAAAAGGTACAGGCTCTCCTGCATGGCCGCTGCCTGTACTTCCTCCTCTGCCTGCACCCCTTGTGCACACTGGCCATCCCTTGACAGAGATGGTGGTGCCCAATTCTGGCACTGCAAGGCTCTGAAAACTTTGCAGATACACATATCCAACTTAACTAATATCACCTAAAACACCAAGTTACAATATTGAAAAAATGGCTGGTCACCATAAACCATTAAGGATACTCAATACTGTCTCATCCAAAACTGACCCAGTTACTGGGTTTGAATTTGTGTGGTTTTTGGTTAACTTCTACTAATAAATAAGTTAAAGAAGGCTAAGGCTATAAATTGGTACTGTCTTATTTATAAATATTCACTTTATTTCTATTCTGTTCTAAAAAAATGTGTTAAGGAAAAAGGTGGCCAGAAGGATTACACACATAAATTGCAATTTGGTTGTTAGGCTGTAAAAACCAATCACATAAGTGAAGTTGAGCACAGTGTAAGAAAAAGCCAGTTTTTAATTAACAACTTATTTACACATTCAAAAAATCAACTGAGCTGGAGTAGATGTTCTGTGTTTGTCACCAATATTTTATTGTAACTGGCAACTTGCACGCTTTATAGTAGAAGAACAAAAGAAAATGAAGTTCACTATATACAGCCTTTGTACAGGCTACTTGACTATACACAAGGCATAGTGATCATAACACAACCTAGTCTTCATAATAACTTGCACACAAAAAGACACCAATCAGACCTTATGTGAACATTACAGTGAAATGACATCACAAGTCCAGTGAAAATTCAGCATAATACAAAACATTTTGATCTACTGCAAATGACATCCTTTAAAACGGTAAGCCTTTTTCAGTAGTAACTTAACCAGAGTCTGATGCAGAGATTTGTTGCGTTGTTATAAGTCTTTTAAGCGAAGCAACCTCTGCAGATAAACTGGCTATGCCCTGCTTCAAATACAGGTTCTCTGAATCGGAGACATTGTAGATATTGTCTTTTATTTCAACAACTCCAGTTTTGCAACCACTCTGAATTTTTACATTGAGTTCCTTCTGATGCCAGAGCTCTGGTTTAAGTGACCAGTCTTGGATGTTAGTCACCTGAACTGAGAAAGGAGTGTGAGAAGAATGCACCAAGTTTTGTGCACCATGTTTTTCAAGCTCAAAATGTCGTTTTGAGGACATGTCAATGGGGGATGACAACTTCCGTGTTGTATCATAGTCATTATCCATTGCTTCCACTTTAACTTGCATGGCTTTGGCTTTAATTCGAAGCTTGTGAGGCAAAGCTGAAGAATTCACTTCTGGAACTTTAACTGTTGCATGAACATTTTTATGTTCAACTGGGGAATGGATTGGACCCTTAGGAACTTGCTGTTCATCTTCTCCATCAGATGACTTTCCAACTACACCATCATCAGTTTCAGACGTCCTGGGGGAGTTACTGGACGACCTATTAACTTGCAGGAGCGGAGGAGAATGTGAGTACATGTTAAAGGTAGCTCCCATGTAGCTTGGATATATGGATGCTTTGTATGAACCTCTATCCTCTCTTGGCTCTCTCTCTAATTCCATGGGCTCCTGTTTTATAATCTGGAATTTATTTTCAGGACTTCTGCAGTTGCCTTGTATACGACTTGGTTGAGTATGCTCTACGGATGGTATTTCAGACACATCGGATATTGAGCTTTGAGGAGAATGTTTAATGACAGAAATACAACTGCTACCAACTATAGATGGTTCGTGCTCATCTACAAATGAGCTGATATTTGATTTGGAACTCTGATAGTCTTGGAAATACACAGTCGTTGAGCTACTGAGTTTCTGTATCTCTTGGGCATAGGCTGCAGAACTAATTAAACCAAACTTCAGCTTCAATGAAAGCAGCTCCGCTTTCAAAGTGGCATTCTCCTCTCCCAGTGCAATTAGTTTGTTCTCTAAGACAAGGTCATTCAGCCGTCGTTTTTCACGAGATCTTTTGGCAGCTTCATTGTTTTTCCGCCTTTTCTCCCAATACATAGCATCTTTCTTTTCATCTGGAATGAATTCTCGCTTCCTCCGGCAAGCTGAAGATTTACTTTTTCCACTACTTGCTTCTGTAAGTAGTATATCTTCATTTGTAGAGAATTCTTCAGACACTTCTGCTAAAGAAGACTTAAGTACTATGATTTTGTCCACATTGCTACTTGTGTCAACAGGTCCGTGTTCCTTTTTAAGGGTCTGCATTTTTCTCAGCTGCATCAGAAACAATTTGTAGTAGACCTACAAAAAGCAACACAGCAAGCTATTTCCCCATTACTTCTCACTCCACAACTTGATAAATACAGTAATTTTAAATCCACACACATTCTTTTTTCATGTTCTCAAACAGAAGTATCTAGAACCAGTTCTCGTGGGAGATCCAATGGGGATCTTCTTAAAAACCTGGAATAAATAGAGAATTTAATTACAATTTAGGAATTGCTGGTTCAGGTCATGCAATAGCAGAGTTCAATAAAAATCTCAGACTAGCATTTGGTACATTAAACCGCTCAACACTCAACCAACCAATACTCTAAGCTTTACAATACCTAGGTAGCAGATTGGCTTCCAAAACAAACAAAACAAATGCAATATGATCCAAGGAAAAATCAAGTAAAAAATATCTGAGTTTTGATCTGACAGTAATGTTGTCACAGAACTTTCCATAGTATCACTGGCCAATCTAAATCTCCAGCAGTTAACACTGAAGGACACCACGCACGTTGATGAGCGGCACTGGAAAGTATCTTGCTCTTCCACATTAAAGCATCTCTTCTGAAAACAGCTGTGGCGTATGACTTAGAAATGCTGTTTATTTGGGTAGTTCATGGATTAAAAATAACATAAGCTGATTTAGAGAAGCTGAAGTGCTCTCTATTGTCTTAAAATAACACCACTATCCATTAAAGCTATTAAGAATTTAATTATTGGTTTTGAATTCTATTAAAATATACATCTATCTACAAATGTTTATACACACACACACTTGGAATTTTAAAATGCCTTATTGATCAATCATGTCATTCAAACTAGTAAATACACATCATTTGGGCAAATATCTAACTATTAAAAAAATTGGCTATTAAAATGAAAACTTTAAAATCAGGATTGAAGAATACATAACAGAACATTTAATAACTTGCGTTTGAAAAAATAGCCTTAATACATCAAAGTGAAATTTAATACCATCGAGGCATATGCACCTTTAGAAAAGTGTATGCATTAAAGAAGAAGTTTACATCCAAAATTGTACCATTAACAAGAGAAAACCAGCTTAACTTTTAGCTTCAAGCATTTTAATCATTGAACTTGAACCTAGCATTCAAATTTCCCTATGTTTTATTTAGTTTCTCTTAGTGTAAAAATAGTTTATTCTCATAGGATCGTTTGGTCTTGATCTGAGATACAGCTTCCAAATATCTCATTTTTCCACAGTCAGTCATGTTCCTGGTAAATGTAGTATGCCAAGTACTTTTATAGAACTGACTATCGAGTCAGCAATAATTCTTGTTGTGTAACAAAAAATTAAATAAATAAATCTGCCACTTCAGATTAATGTCTCTATTTATTGGGAATGCCTTCACAATGACTAATGAAACTAATTTTAACACTATCAGTCGGGAAAGTTATAAAAGAATTAACAAATTGTATTCTGCCAGTTTCTCTTGTCTTTTCCAGAAGGTAAAAAGGAGTGAGTGATGTAATAACAATTAAGCATGGTCATAAAGACTCAGGTTTCAAGCTGTGTTCTGTTCCATCAAACCATGCCAACTCTTCTGTCATGAAAAATTAACACATTTAATAGAACAGCTAAGCAGAATTTCCTAAAATCCATGGTTAATTACTGACATGTAACTATTTGCCTTCAATAATACAGCCTTAATGGAAAATAGAGTTAGAAGTCAGCCACACCAAAGACAGCATCTAACATTTTAGTGCAAAAGCAGCACCATAAACTGCCATGTTTGTAGAGAAGAAACATATCTCTAATGTACAAGCAATTACATAGTTAGATCCTGCTCCAAACCTCAAACTGTAGTTAAAAGGAGTTTTCTGTCAAGTTAAACAGGAGCTGGATCAGGTTTAAAAACAAAAATAAGCCCCACAGCAAAGCAACAACTGTTTGTCCAAATATTCAGTATAACGTGATTTGCTGAAGACGCTGTATAGCAATTTTGTATAGCAAGGCCACCCGAATTTTTGAGGCATTTCTAGAATATTCAGCCTCTGCAAAATACCTTTACATTAAAGGAAGAAAAATACTAGGATTTCATTTCATTATCCTGTAGCATTGGTAATGCACAGCTATTGGTCTGTAACTGTCTTGATACACTGCAATCACTGTATTCAGTTTTATCATTAACAACTGCATTTCTGAGGAAATGCATACACCTTCTATGGCACACAGCAGGAAGAGGTATAACATGTACCAAATACCCGTGAAATTGCTACTTGTCCCATAGTATGCATCTCAGCCAACTCTTACTGAATTCAAAAGGGTTCAAACCAGCTTTTGTGCAAATTTCAGGGCCTTATCAATAGAGATCTTTCTGTGTTGTGCAGTACTACAAAACTATGCTCAAATCCAAGTAATAGTATTGATTCTCTTAGAAATGGGATACTAATAGGCATACGTCATTACTTTCTATGTATTTATCTGCCATGTACCCTGGAACATCTAAACTTACTTGAAACAGCAGCAGCAAAGAAGTACTTACAAATGTAGGAGCTGTGCTTTTTTTAGAAGAATGAAACTACACCCACGCAGTTTGAATACAATTTTTTTTCCCTCTTATATTCCAATCTTCCATTTTGACAATATAGAAAGAGTATCTTTAGTCTTGAACAAGACTGTATCTGGATACGAGTATGGTTTCGTGTCTCTCTGTATGGTCTCAAGGTCAAAATGATCCTACTTTGGTGTCTGTTCAACTCCGCAATCTAGGAAAAATACTACTAATACTAATAATAATCAGAAAAAAAAGTTGTTGCCTTTTTTTAGGTCATTATGTCCCACTCACCCCCTCCCCAAACTTAATGTAGACTACTGGCATAGTTCATCAGTATGACTGTCTATGGACCAGTAAAAACTCAACTGCATGCCCACAGATAACCTGCAGCCCAACACTGGCACAGAGCTGCACTTAACAACCCAACAGCCTGCAGACCTCAAGTCCCTTGTTCTACAGGACTTCAATGCTGGGACAGCAGCATGGGCTGCCCCAACATACAATCTGCTCACTGTAGCACTGATAACTCCTGGTTTAGCCCACTTCCCTCCTGTACACATTGTTCCTGGCACAAAGATACAGAACATAAGTAGCATGCCAGTCTACAGCAAATACCAGTGTGTGTCAAACCGACCATGTTTTCACATGCAGTATTCAACTTTGCTCTCTGCCACAGTCTATCAGTAAGGCAGTCAAGACATACGTGTAACCCACTGACATAGTCTTACTGGTCTGTTATCTATGTAGTTAATTCTAACCATTACTTTAGCGAACTAACAAAACATCAATAAATCTTCAGCTCTTTCTACATCTTCCATGAGCACTTTTATCATGGTAACTGGAATTGCCTCTCTACAAACAGGAGTCAAAGCCCTTGTTTATTAATACTTCTCCATGTGGATCAGCCCAGTGCTGAGTCTGTAAACAAATTAAATTCCATCTGATGACAATGGCAAAATGCCTTCAATAAAACCAGCCATTTCAGTTCACTCACATTTTATAATTCCACTGAAAAACATCAGTATTTACACATAAATTAATGAACTATAATGATTCCTCTGACTATATTTCAAATTCCAGTATTTTCCCTTATGATTAATTTTTCAATTGCTTTATCACTTCCTCATAAAGTGTTTTAAACCCAACATTTAACACTGCCTTACATTAGTCACCGTTAGATTTTTTTTTTTTGTTTGGTTGATGTTAATGGCATTGAGTGCCAATTCAACAATGCAATAACACTCGACCCTATTAACTTAATTACAGACCCAGTCTTGCTCTCACAGTAATTTTGCCATTGGCTTCAACTGAAACAAGATACAATCCTACATCCAAGTATTAATGAGGCTGTTGTATAGAACTCATGCTACTGAAGCAAGAAATTACATATGTAGAAACCATGACAAGTTTATTTATCCATGGACTTCATACTTCAGTGATCTGATTGTGTCAAAATTGTACATTAAGGATCTGATGCTGGGGATTTGTGTATTCACACTGTAAGAACTGAAATGTTTCAAAGGGTTGAAGGACATGGGCACAGTCTTTTCTCTCTCTGTGTAATTCAATTACATAAGTCATTTCTGCTTTAGACAATGCCCGTGGGCCTCCCCACGTGTGTGTGCTTTCTCAAAGAGTAACTGTGTATTATTTTTTGTATTTAATTTTTCAAACATATCCTAGAATTAGATAGCTAATTATTTAATTCTATTGCTCTAACATTTGTATAGTAACCCCATGAAACTAAATGAAATCAAATTTCTAGCAGTTGGATGCCCAAACACAATTCACTTTTGCATCACCATGTGTTCAAAAATTTCTCTCTCAGTTCTTCAGAAATAAAAGAAAATGATGGCCAAGTACAGCTTCTGGTTTCAGAGAAGAACCACGCCTGTATCACCATCACCACTATATGTCAAGCTGCAGAAAAAGCAGTAAAAGTTTGTACTGGTATGTCTGTGCGTATTTTTAGTTGTTGCCCTCCATGTTTTGCATAGGTCTCATTAACTATATTACTGCTACCATTCTGTCACAGGTTATCTATTTTGAAAACCTGTCTACATACCAGAAGAGCTGGTGCCTAACCTGTTCATAGATACCAAAATTACCAGTTTGCATTCCAAACCTTAAAAACCTGAAACATATAGTTAGCACTTTAACATCGAAGTGTTTTAGAAACAATTGCTATCCATCTCGAGACTTTTATAAGGTCCAAAAAATATCATCATTGAGCACGCTAACAGGAGGCAGAGTTTAAACTTAGGTGGTGAGTATACAGCCTGTCTCAACACTGCTGAAATACTGGAAAATACTGTGGAGTTGCTCTACCTCTACTGCTTTTCACAGAAATCCTGCACCCCTCAAGTCTGTCATAATCCAACAGAGGATATGGCCCCATTCTAACCTCCACCAACATCCTTCAATATATTTTTTCTTGCCTTTTTATCTAACACAGTAGCAAAATTACATTCCTGTTGAAGAAAAGCCTTAATACTGGCTCCACTGGAAAAGTGACATTATTCCTAGGATGGATTTGTAGGCAAGAGTGTCTAGGTAATGCAGAGCAAATAAAGTTGCAATTTTCTGGAAAAAAAAAAAATAGGTGACTGCATTTTACGCTATGATGGACAGGTTATCCATAGCCAGAAAGGGTAAAAGCATTCACGATACAAATGTGACCACCATTTACTGCTATTATATAGCTGCACTCGTAGAGACCTGAATCCATTACAGCAGCATGGAGCAATGCAGAATTATTGATCCTGTACACAGTTCCCTCTTCTAACAACTTCATGGGCACCTTAAGTGCTGACAGTTTCAGGATCAACGTGTAATTAGGTCAGTGGAACACTGATGATGATAGCTTTGCACAAGATGACCCATTTTTGCTAAAATGTTGATCATCTTACTGAAAGAAAAAAAAATGGGAGATGTCTACACAATACAGTCCATTGGGAATATAAAAAAATAATTTATTACAACAAATCAAATCAATCAAATCTATTTAAAATATATAGAAAAATTAGTAAGTCTGTCATGGAACTTAGAACATTATTGAACCTTCATATTACGCACCTCCAAACTGTACCCAGAAATATCATCACACATGCAATTTTTACAAAAGGCTTTCACTGTTAGGAAAATTACTTAAGTTACTGTTTATCTTAATAACTACAAATAACTCATTAAAGTACAGCCTGCTTCCCAAACGTAAATTACACAAATTGTGCAAATAAAAGTATTATTTGGAAAGTACAAAACATGTTAAAGGTAGCTACTGCTCAAAAAGGTCAGTTGAGCTTAATAGGCGCAAATTTGACCTATATTTTCTCCCATTCCCTTAGGAAGACAATATGATACTATCAGATCTGTTCAATTTTTCCAAAACAGTTTACTGCTCTGATTTAAGGGATGAAAAACAAAAGCTAAAGAATGTTATTCAAAGTGCCATGAAAAGCTTTAAAACTGAGAAGCAAAGAAAACGTATACACAACTTGTGTAAATATTTCATTATAGATACGTAAGTAGTATGTGTACATAAATCATGCCATTTTGATTATCACATAACTTTCCAGTGTTTTTAATAAAACCCTAATAGAAACAACAGTTACTGAAGTTACAGTACTATATGACAGTATGCATCTCGTCATTTCAATAGCTATTTGACAGCAAGAAAAAACTACACTTGGAAAAGCTGTAACTTAATAGTAACAACATTCTGGAAATATGATCTCAATTCCTCTAGCTAAGAACCATAAAAAAAAATAAACAACAAAACCCAACCAAAAAACAAAACACACCACCATAATAAAATGTTAATTATTCTGACAACAAATGGTTTTCTATTTCTGAACTATGTTCTTAAAACGCCACGCATGGACCAGACCTTCAGCTGACCTAAATTTATATAGTGCTATTTAAAGGCAGCAGAATTATGTCAATTAATCCCAGCTGATGCCCTAAACATGCACCTTGTTATATAACAACTTAAATACAAATATGTAAACCGAACATCTCCCGTAAAATGTTGTAATCTACCACTCACAGCAAATGGAACAGAGAAAGAGCAATCTTTAGTACTCCAATTCTGTGAGACGGGTCAGGCTGGAAGACCACTGCCCATGCTGAGCACCATTTTCTTTATTGGGCTGTGCTCCCTTTGTAAGAGGAGGTCTTGCAGCTCTGACACCTGTACTGTTAACTGCTGTGCTGCCACCATTGCGCATCATAAAAAACAGTTCATTACTCAAATACCTTGTGACAGACTGAAAAGTACACCAAGATGGAGCAACTCAAAAAAAGGGGGGGGGAGGAACCTCTCAAATAAAGCACTCTTTCTGACAGAATATAGATTTGTGTAATGTCTGTCACCAGATTCAGTCTCTCAGTATGCTAATCTGGAAATGGATCAATTCAACACACAAATTACGAAAAAAAAAAACAGGATATCTAAGGAGGTTTTAATAATAATTGACTTCAGATTCATCTTTTAATACAAAAAGTTTAAGAATATTGCTTCTATCACATTTTCAGCCAAGTCCAAGTATGCCCTTGCTTACACAATCTTATTTTTGACAGTCATACTTAGCATCAGTATTAGGAAGTTACATATAACTTGTTAAAAAAAAAACAAAACACAAAAAAAAACAAAACAAGCAAACAAACAAAACCACCACATAAACCCCACAAAAGGGTGGGATTTTTTTATTTCCAAACACTATAAAATACTGTAAAATGGAAATCAGCTGACGTTTTCTTTTAGAACAGACTGTAGAAATTGGCCATCTATTTGCATTTTTTTCCTATTACATATCCTAAGCACATTTATATCTCATAACTGGCTGTAATGATCATGACAAGGTCACCTAGAAGAGTCAATTAAGCTGATGAGTCAGATCCATTGCTTAACAGTGTGTAATAAGACCCGAACAGAGGATTTTATTGTTCATATTATTGCATCATAGTGATGTTATAACAGCAGTACGATTGCTGTCTGGAAAAAACTATTGCATAAGGATAGTTTGCATAACTATTCGTTAAAATAAGTCAATTAAAAATGACCTAAAGGTTTTTTTTATTTATGAGTTTTATTTCAAGATAAAGGATTGAAAAAAGCAGCATGGTATTGATATACTTCTCAGACTGTTTAGACTTCACTGCAACAGAAAAAATGTCTGCATGTCCATCCTATAAATTTTAGCCAAGGCATGGCAAATACCCTTCCTTTTTAGGATGAGATAAGCTGTGAGGAGGTCATGTAAGTACTTACAATTTATGGGGAAGACTAAGCTTTTTGACATAATTCAGATAAGTTTTTTTAAATACATATACATATTTATAAAACCAAACCAACAAAACCCACAACCAAAAAAACCTCACCCCCCCCCCCCCCCAAAAAAAAACAAAAACACAAACACACACAACCAACCAACAACAAAAACTGAACACCAAACAAAAAAAATCAAGGAGAAACTCCAGCCTTTGAGGTCAAATCCAGGAAGCTGAATATTTTAAAAGCTAGTTAAGAATCCTCTGGAGAATGAGTTAAAAATATAAATAAAAATTTAAAGTGGAGGCAGATCATTCTAAAGTGCATTGCATTTCAACAGCCAAACACATCTGTAACATGAGAACTCTTACAACAATAACTGCTATGCCAATGACATTAAGGATCTTTATTCAGTAATCCTTGAACTTGTTGGTTTAAATCAGGTCTTTGGGCCAAAAGCTGAATCCTTATTCATTCAAGTTTCCCATCAAAGTCAAAATTTTGATTGAATAAGGTCCGTAAAACTGATAGATATAGCAGTATTTTAAATGAGGCTCTGGATTAATTACCAAGGAGGGCAAAGATGACTCAAAGTAGGTTGCATATACACAAGCAAACACAATGAAACGGAGTAAAATCATTCAAGTTACAAGGACAGGGGGAAGAAAAAATACAGTTGTTTTTAACACAACAGTAACGCCAAGACAACTTCACGATCAAAGCTGTACTTGACCCCAACAGTCAAGTAGCAGAAAAGCTTAGGCATGTTGTTAAGAATATCGCCTTTTTTAAATACTTTGCTGCTACTACCTATGGCAGGTATACTGAATGCTAATACAGCAGCCAGGGTACTCAGTTAGGGCTCTGGAGGTTTTGGTCACAAGCACAGTGACGTTGGTTTTGTTTTCTTAAACGGCTGCTTTAGTCACATACACACAAAAGAAATAAATAAAAATAACCTCATTGTGAAAGCCAAGTTATCAACAGCAACTTTCAAGCTGTCGAGGACAGAGCACAAGCTGACTCCAAAGTACGGGACGTCCAGCCATGACTTTTACCACTGCAATACCTAAATGACTTGGCAAAATAACAGAATTGGGCAATGGCCATTTTTTGTGGTTGCTGCTCGTTACGTAAAAAGAGAAACACGAGAACGCTGGGGTGGCAGGAGGGGGTTTGTGCTAGGCTCTGCCATGCCTACCTGGCAGCAAAGGGAAGGGGAAAGGTGTCTGCGGGGGCGGGGGGGGGGGGGGGCGGCTCTGTCTGGCGCTCCCTGCCTGCAGGCGATGGTGGGACACGGCAGGGGGCACACGGGCAAAAGAGGTCGGGACGCTCCGCGCGGCGAGCTCAGCGGCCGCGCTGCGGGGAGGCGGCGTCCTTCCCGCAGCACCGCCCCGCACCTCGCCGCCACAAAGGCAGCCCGGCCCGGCCCGCCGACCCCCCTACGTGACCGGCGCCTCATGGCGCCTAGCCCGCTCCCCCCTCAGCACGGCCCCGCGCAAACAACCCACCGTCCCCCCCACCCCACCTACCCGCCCGCCCGCCGCCGCCCCAGTCCAGAACAAAGGGCTGAGGGAGAGCGCCAGCGCCCCCAGCCTTCCCCCGCATGCCCGGTGCCGCCGCGCCCCAACGGCCACCAACGGCTCCCAACAGCCGCTGGGGACGCGGCGACCCCCGCACAAGGCGCAAGGCTGAGAAGGTGAAGGCGGGCGCGGAATCGGGCTCCGCAGGGAGGGCTCTACCCGCTCCGCTCCGCGCCGCCGGGTCCGTCACACTGACCTACTGGAGATGCGGGCGGCTGCCCCCGGGGGCGGCGGCACCTGGACGCCTGCTCGCCCGCCACGGTCAGGCTACGAGAAGGACGGCTCCACCGCTCCCCCCCGGGCGCGGCTGACACCTCCTGAACGCCTTCCTTCCCCTAAATTAGCCGTTTCTTTATTATTATTATTAAAGAAACGGCAAGTGAAAGCCCGTACCGATGTCTCAGCGTCTGGGCGAAATGCGTTCCTAAAAAACCACAGCCTTATCTCAAAACGTCTCTGAAGGCGTGGAGTTAAAAATCCGAGCAAATGGCCTCGAACGTCTACACACACAGCTCTGGAGAAAAGACCAGAAATAGCACATGAAGCCACAATTGCTAAAATGCGATGGAGCTAAATATAGACCAACACAAATCTCGTTTTAAGGCACCCGGCACGCAGCCGACGAGCGCGCCTCGCTTCGCCTCGCCTTCCCGCTTACCCAGTTGTCTACTTCCCTTATTAAGCGCACTTCAGCCGAATCTGTTACAGTTACAGGCTTTGACTTGGGTCTTTTTTTTTCAGGGAGAGATTGTCCTAGTTTCTTTGTAGGGAGATTATAAAATCGCATAATTAGCTCCCTCTTCCCAGCCAGCCTGCCAGCAAATTCTGTGGTTACATAATGCAACATTTCCAGGAACTATTATGCGAGCGGTCCCGGAGCGCCCGAAAAACCGCGACAGAAGCGACCAAGAGGGCCGGGACAGACGCGGCCCCGCACGGCGTGGGCACAGGGCCCGGCCGCTGCCGTCAATCCCGTTTGCCCGCGGGCAACATCCCTCAGGGCCGCCCGACAAGGGAGAGGAGGGGGAGTTCTCGCCAGCAGGCTCCGGCGGCACGCAGCTCCCGGTGGCTCCGGGGCGAGGTGCGGGCGGCGGGCAGCACCCAGCCCTCCGCCCCGCACGGCGGCCGCAGCGGCGGGCCGCTCCACGCCGGCACATTATGCAATGCAGTACAGCGGCTCCGGCGGTGCTGCCCGCGGTTCGCTGTGGGGAGGAGCGGGGGACAGTAAGGCACGCCGGGAATCACCACCGCCTCCCTCTCCGCAATGGAATCCTTCGGCGGACATCTGCCGGGCCGACTCCAGCGGCAGCACGCAGAGCCGGCCCGCCCGGCCGACCGACCACTCCCCGCCCGGCGGCTGCCGGAGCCGGCTTGGGCTCATATTATGTAACAGCGGACCTCGGCCCGGCCCGGCCCGACCAAACCCAGCCCAGCCGAGGCGCGGTGGGTGCCGCAGCCCGGGCGGACACCCAAACTTCATACCGTGCACCGCTCCGCGGGCGTACGCTCCTTCCTACCTGCAGCGCACCGCTGGACGCCGAGCATCCCCCGCCCCGCGCCGGGCCGGGCCGCGGGCGGCCGAGGCGAGAAGCGGTGTGGTGCGGTGCCGTGCGATGCGGTGCCGGGCGATGCAGTGCCGTGAGGTGCGGTGCCGTGCTACGCTGTACAGGCAGCAACACAGCAGCCAAGCGGGAGCGTGCGGCGGCGACGCGCCAGGGAGCGTCCAGCAGGGGCGTGTGGGGTAGGTCTGTGTGTTGGCGAGGCCGCTCGGATCGCGTAAGTCTTCGCAGAGGCGCAGCGCCGCGCCACCGCGCCCCCTACCCGGCAGCGGTGAGACCGAGCTCCCCCGTCCGCTCTGCCGGGGGAAACGGAGCTCGGCGGGACTCTCGCTGCCGTGCCGGTGCCGCGGTGCGCGGCGTCAGCTGGGTGTGTCTGTACGGGTGTAAAAGTCAAGTCCTCCGCCCCGGCGGGAGCCTTGTTGTCTCGGAGCGATTGCACAAGAGCGGGCAGCCGCGCTCCCGAGGCACGTACCTGTTACCGAGCCATGCATACGGGTAACCTGCGGCGGGTTGCGCCGCAGCTCTGACTCGCGGAAAACAGTGATAATTGTAAAAGGGAGGGGAAGGAGCCGGGCGCCTCACCGGGCGCGCTACCTGCCGGCACGCCGCTCGGCGCTCTGTACCTCTGGCGGTACGCTGGCCCTGCACCGCCGCTGCTTGGTTCCGCCACCGTCAAGGCTGAAGGGTTGCGACTGGTTGGTCCGCCTGTTTCATCTCTGCACCCCACCCCGAGGCGGCCGCGCTGGAATGCCGGTCGGAAGCTGCTGCGCGTTTTGGAGGTACTCGTCCGCGCTGCCCCTTGCCTGCTCGGGGCGATCGGCTCCGAGCCCCCCTTCGCCCTGTGGCGCGGTGGGAAGAGCGGAGACAAAATCGGGTGCTGCGTTAACCCTTGCGTAGCCTCCGTTTTAGGTAATGACACGTTCCCGTCAAGAAATCCAGTTCTCAGAACATGTTGGAATGCACACGTTTATTAAGCGTGTGATATTGTCCTCTTTTTTTTCCTCATGAAAGGTTTGTCACTCCCTTTTTTCCTTCACAAGTAAAATTTACAAAGGCAACTGAGAATTTTCCTTATTAAACCCTAGTGCAAGAACATTATTCCCAATTTTATTCTATTACATACTTTTACCAAAATAGCAGTCCTCGCTAACATAGCCCAGTTATATTACTCTGTCATCCCGTATTTATATGTCAACAGAGACATCTCTCTGAAGCAAAGCAAACCTGAAAGGAAGCAAATTCAGGTACCAGAGTGCACGGAATACTTTTAGGTTTATCCTAGTCGTTGATCCTTTATCACACATACCCATATCATTGCTCCACAATAAAGCTAAGTGCCTTAAATTCACTCCCAAGATTATTTATTATGCAAGTCTAATAACCTTTATTCTCAGCAATTTTGCTCTCCCCTCCCAGTTTCTAATATCCAACATATGGAGCCTTGTAATGGTGACAGACTATGGAGCCCACAGTGACTACAGCAAGGACTCAAAAGCAGCCTGCATCCCAGAGATAGACTGCTACCTCCGTCTGGGGGCTGCACTGTCAATTTTTATGAAGTGTTCCCGCTTGCCAGTGGGTACAAATACATACAAAAGCAGTCAGCATGCTACTGGAAATGTCAGGCATAAGCTCTGGCAATGAGCTTAAAGACCTTATTGCTTACAAATATTGGTGGTCTACTTCAGGTATTAGGCACAGTGGAGATCCTATGGGAAGAAACTTGCACAGCACACATGATGTCACATACTATGCATCTGGTACTAATCCAATGCATGGAGAGTCCCTATGACTGTCAAAAACTACAGTCAAAACTTCAGGCAATTTCTTAAATGGAAAGGTACATGCCATTTTAACCATGGAAAATATTTGCAATAAATCTTGGGCGTATACTTCTAACAACTTTAAATCTCATATCTAGAAAAAAAATGCGGTAACTCAAATCTGCTGTCGTAACTTAGATTCTTAAAATACAGAAAGAAGTCTCCAAGGCAATAATATCCTTCCTATGTGGGTGGACAGTCCTGGAAATGATATTCCAGATGGCGTTTGGTTGCCTATTTGCTTATATGTTTGTCACTAATTATAATCAGCCATAAAACCAGACCTGATCTTTCTCCCAGATTAGTAACAAAAATAATTTCTGTGTTTTATGTTACTTCTACTGGGTGGAGGTCGGAAGAATCAAAACCTTCTACAGCAAAAGCTGTTCTTACTCTCCAGACCTTACAGTGGGTGCTTGGCACTCCCAAAGATATGGTGAAATAGCTGGATGCTGATGTGGCTAGAGGAACATAGGCATTTTTCTCCCTCTCCTGAGGTACAAGGTAAAAAAGCACAGATGAAAGCCATAGTTAGCATTCTGCACAAGGGGAACCTAAGGCTTTTGGGAAAACTCTAAAAAGAGAATCTTTCTAGGGTTATCCACCTCTGCTGATTTTCCTACTGGAAGGATGAAACAGGTCATGAAGATCTCTAGCTAAACTATCAGCTGACTAGCATGGCAGGATTTATACTTGCTTTCTGGTGGCACAATATTAGCTTCAACTCCTGTAGCTTCATTGGTATTTATTACTATATGACTTAAACCCTCTTAACACTACTCTCTGATTTTAGCTCAATGAGTATGGCTGGGCCTATACTGAGTCATAGTACTACACAGAATGTCTAGGAAAGGGGCATTTCAGAAATAATTAGTAAAAATAAAACGGAAAGTAACGCCTGTCATCTCTAACATTGATGGACTTCTTTGCATTCACCTTTGTCCATGCCTCTTGGGTTTTCTGTAGTACAAGCTTTGTTTGAGTACGTGTGGCAGACGCTCCCACCCAAGCTGGGATTGAGGCCCTCCAGCCGGTGGGCTGGGACTGACCTCAGTTGTGTAATGCAGACCTCAAATAACATAATGATGACTTCAGCTATGTAATGCTGACTGCAGTTCTGTAATGCTTACTGCCCCCCTGCACAGGCTGCCCTTGTCAAGCACATGTGGTGCTGTATGGGGCTAAGGTAAGACCATCCCTCAGCCAGAGAGGACTAACATGATCATATTTGACAGCAGATCAGATTCGACTGAGGTATAAATGGGGTCCCAATGGTGGGCCAGTTGAGTCAGTCCTCCTCAGAGCAGTGGTTCTGCAGCTGAGGACTCTTGTCTTCAGTCGGGGTGCTGCCCAACGTAACTCCTGAGTTTAAGAGCCCTCCTTTTATTAGGTGAGTGACTGTGCATTCTGGGTTAACCTTCTAAAATGTTAAGAATTCTTAAGTCAAATGTTTAGTACCAATTCCATTTGACATCTCAAATTTGTGATCCACCAGATGTTGGTGAGCTTTAATTGGTTTTATAAAATTAATTCTGTTTAAGTGTATTATTGGTCTCATAAGTCTCCACAACATTATGACCCAGCCTGAAATTCAGAATCAGTTGAAATCAACAGTAAAAGTCTCAATGCCTCCAAAGAAGAAAGGCTTTAATTCCTTTCCTTTATAATAGTCTGCACACAGTTCAGCATAATCATTGAAATAATGTGCAGTTTGGAACAAAATAAGAATAAAATACTTCCTTATTAAGCATATTTTATTAATATATTAATACTTCTTTATTAAGCATATTTTAATGATTTATATATGTGCATGTGTGTGTGAATAAACACATACATACTGGAATTAACTGAAGATACAGAAACTTCTGCTATAATCCTTGGTTTCCTTGCATTACATTCTTTGTAGAAGTTTTACTGCATAGCAGTGCAATCACAGAAAACTGTATTAACCAACCTTTTTATATATCGATGCGATCAGTACTCAAAAATGTTTAATACTAAACAAGTCCTCCTCCAGGGCTTCCTGCCCTGAGTAGTAGTGAAAGTTCCATAAAATAGATGATACCGTGATTTTACAAAGATCAAAGTCAGAAATAAAATACATTCAAGAAAAAGGCAAGTCATTTGACTACAGTTCAAAGTATTAATCAAAACATTTCCATGCATCAGGGAACGTTTGTGGAAACTGTACTGGAAAAACATTTGTGTTGTAATGTACTCTTGCTAAAAGAAAACCCAAGAGAAATAGATGTTCACATTGTTACTTAGGCAGACATAAGTGAGGCAATGTTTACTGGAGAAGTTAAATGTGAAGAAACACCAGAAATTGCACAATAAGTGCATGGACTAAATAAAGAAAATTTACATGATACTTTTGCACAGCAACAGCCAACTTAAAATTGATGGGCCATTCATAACCTTTACATGACACAGAAGTGCAAAAGCAAACTCGATGACTATGAATGTCTTTCATGTTCTCTATCAAAGCTGCAATCTAAAACACAAAAGAAGGTTATGATGTTCAAATATTTTAGAGGAGTCTAGAGGCAAACAAACATGTCCAGTTTCTTAGGACGCAGATAGCAATTCCATCAGCGTAGCCACTGGCACCCTACCCTACTTGGATTCTGGGGCAATCTAGAGAACAGCAATATCTTCAGGACTGAAGGAAGTATCTGATTTCACATGGATATTTTAAACACACAGAAGTATTTTCAAAAGGTTCCTTCAATTAATGAACACGTATACCACTAATGCGTATAACACTGCTGTTACTGAAACTCTGAGGTAGCACTGCCAATACTGTGGAAAGTAAAAAGTATTGCCATTCATTTTGAAGATCAGAGTAAAAAAGAAAAATCACTGGGAAGCCATCAAAATGTGAGCATGTGCCATTTTATGAAGTGTGCAGTATGTATATAGAGAGTGGGAAATGCTCTGAATATCCCTGAAAAAAAAAAAAAAGGATGAGTCCTAGCTTCCCTCTACATATGACTGAGCAGCAGACATGATGAGCAGGAAGTCTGGAGTGCACCACATAAAAGTGCTGGAGAAAGAAAGCAGCAGGCACCCTGCAGTAACTGGGATGGCAAGGCACACCTTACACCCATGTAAGTTTGAAAGGAAGGGAGAGATGGCACACAGGTAGGGAGATCAGCAATTTCTCATGACCAACAGCACAAGAGAGAGACAAGTGACGTTGCAATGCCACCAGGAACAGCTGTTTTCAGCCTGCGGTGAAATGAGTTCACCAGGCAGCATGCTAAGTTCCAGCTTCATGGCACCTTGCTCAGAGGTTGCTAGGGACCAGAGGGTTTCAAATATGTAGTTCTTCAGAGCTGCCTTGCAGCTGACATTTGAATCGTTCCAGTTAAATGAGACAGGACAATAATTTGCAGGATTTCTGATGTGAAATGATGATTTCTTGTGAAGTAAGACCACTCGTACAAGAGAGAAGCCAAAAGTCCCTCATGTCCAGAGGCTGTCCTAGTCTACAGTGACTGAAGCAATTGCTGAGATGTTCTAGTTTAAAGCCCCAGCAAACGAAGCTTTCTGACACAGAAGAAACAAAACAAAACAAAAACCCACAACACAAGCAAACATCCCCCCACACACACACGTTTTCACATTTTCTTTGTTAACACAGTTTTCTGTCCACATGGGTGTGAGCAATCTTATCTTCAAATAAAGCAACACTGTCTTGCATAAAAGTTACCCAAATGACAGTGTTAACAAAAGCTTGGTTCAGTTAGTCATCTAAATGAGATTACTAAATAATGATGATACAAGTAAAAAAATTCACTGCTTGGTCTTCAGCAGATGCAAAACAAAGTCAAGACTCTTAAGCAGAGTTTTTTTAGATATGACGTAACACTGTTCACTGCTACTTTTCCAGTCACCTGCTTTTCTGCTTCATTTGTCATACTCCAAGGTGAGAGATGTGTAAAGAAACCAGTAGGGTGGTTTTTTGGAGTCATTTCTTATATACGTTTAAGACTTGGGCTTGCCATTTAGTCTTTGTTCACATTACTCATTCTCTGACTTTCATGATTTACATTTGTGAGTAATACTTAAGTAACAGCACGAAATCTGTGAGAAATGCACCTCACTTGACTTTCACCACAGTGTGTGGAAGTCTACCACGATTGACCACTAAAGGCAGACAGACACTGGGGGCAGATATTTTGCTATGACGTTATGATTTGAGGAATGATGCTGAAAACAAACATCACATAATAGATTTTTACAGCCCATAACAACTAAGAATAGTAAAATGCGTATTAAAATACTGAGCAGTTGGCTCTCCTATGACAGTAATTATTAGTGAGTCATTTGTTGAAGCCACTATGCTTTGCAAAATAGTTGGAAATGTGTTCTATTGAAGTGAAAATTGAGTAGTAAACTTAAAGACACCAAGAGCTATAAAAAGTTTGTCACACAGCAATGATTAGCAGAAAGACAAGAAGAAGCCTTTGTTCTGTTGCAGGGGGTGTCTGTGCTACTGTTTTATGGTTATTGTACTTTAAAGCTGTGTAAGCACTGGGCAGGCTAATTACAGCCTTGTGGGAGAACGGAGTATAATTCTTAATCTTAGATCCTTGCTCTCAAGTACTGCAGTGAGTCTGGAAAACACCCTTAGCAAGGATCACTGAAAAGCATACTCCTGATTGTTCAGCAGATGTTGTTGCATGAACTTCATCATTTAAAGTCAGGCAGATGGCTTAATTAAAACTTTTGCTCCTGAAATTTTCTGCTCAGCTACTTGGTACCTTGGAGGACTAAAAATAACATTGCCATCATTCCTTTTCACCCATAACATTCTCAGATGACTGAAGTTTTTCCTTCTATGCATGCAGTGAGGAGGTGCCCTTCATGCAGATGAGTCCAACTGGGACCTAGAAATGTGGGAAGCTGGGAGCTATACTGCTCAAGCCCAGCACAGGGTTTCATCCAAAAGACATTCACAAAAACTCTACTAAACACTGCTGGTATATCACTGTTGCACTGATAGTTTCTTAACTCTTGGACTGCAGAGTTCTAGAATTGGCATCGGGGGGGTGGCTAAAAGGTGGCCTAATATGTAGAAAAAGAGTTTAAAAGTCACCAGAACAGACACAAAGAGCAAAAGTGAGCCTGTCTTTTATAGTGTAGCCATCAGAACATTCACCATGGGAGAAAGGTGTGTTTCAGTACTTACTTCAAGGACAATTTATGCATTCAGCAGGCTGGACCCAACCCTGAAGAACATCCTGTGTTACCCAGGATAAATAGATAGTCATCCTGAATTTGTGCAAACATGTATTCATTCTGTCCTGAATCACCCTGATTCCCTCATAGAGCACCACATGCAAGAAAACTACTTATTAGCTAGCTCAAAAATAGTTCTCTAAAAATAAGTATGATGGAGACTTACACAATAATGTATACTTAGTTTTCTTCATTGTGTTTCATGCAAGAAACAGATGGCAAACACAAAAAAGATCTGAATGTAGTAAGAGAGTGTGGTTGGAGAATATGTAGTCCAGTGAAGCCAGGAAGGCTCAGCAGTCTGTAAACAAAGCTGTTTCAGAAGTATCTTATCTGTTAATGCCTGTACCTTTCTTTCAGGTAGGAGATGGAAGTCTAGTGTGTTAATCTATTTTGATTATCATACTTTGGTTCTTTATGCATAAATACCAATCTCTCAACAATGTTGAGTACAAATCTCTTACGTTAGAACAGGTAGACAGGGATAAAATCTACTGTGAAATTAATTTGGAACTAAAGATAGTTCTGATGTAGTGTTCCATATACCTATGTGGTTGCAACCCTTGAAGAGTTACAAGTGTCTTCTCTCCAGAAAAATTCATTTATAACTTCAAAGCTGATGCTAACACAAGTCATAGCAACAGAGGAAAACATTAAGCTTGACTGTAATCCTACTTTTACATTGAGCTGCCCGAAACAAAGGGCAAAGGTTAGAAATAATGTGGTAAGTCAAGTAATGGTTTAGAAGGCCTGCAGTGTTATTGGCAAGCTAGCTTTACCTAGTATTGATAGCCTTCCAGTATTCCAGTGAAATACTTTTATGTTAGAGCAACCTGATAAATTATTTGAATTAACTCTAAAAGCTGAGCAGTGGCAGGCCAAGAAGGAATGGGGCAACAAACTAAAGGGATGGGTATTTTTCCCTATCATCCAATTATTATTGCCTGCACATAGCACATACATTTGCAAGCCACCTAACCTCCCTTTGGAATATGGCAGAATCTGTCTCTCACATCTGCTAGTGATGACACATCCTATAGGAAAATTTGCTGGACATTTGTTTGCTTCTGAGGTACCTTTCACCTCTCCTGTTCAGAGAAGGAGATACCAGACAGGGAGAAGATCAGGGCTGAGAGAGTTGGTGTTTGTCCAGGGGCAAAGCATGGGTTTGTGTTTGAGATATGAAACACTAGTTGTGAACTTCTTATGGAGCTGTGAGAAAACCATGGTCCAGAATTAGGTCAAGGGCACCAGGCTTCACTGCTGGTGATGAGAAATGCAAAAAGATCCAGAAATTAAATATTCTCTCTAGTGGTCCCTGAAAAATTCTGAGGAAAATAAAAGACGAAGCAAAACTTCATGTGGGTCTTTAAGAGTAAACATGGAAAGAATAAGAGGCTGTTTAGTTTTCTAGGACAAATCACAAATGCTTTCCATGTAATTGGTGAAAATAAGCCTAGAATTTGTCTTCATAGTCCCTGTAAGTTCTAAGGACAAGGACATGTTTTAAATTTTATTTTACTTGTATTTGGCTCAAAACGTGTGAAAAGAAAAATGTTATTTCCTTGGTACAAGCAGTATTCTCAAACACAAGCCATTTTAAACTGAGTATATGTCTAGAATGTGCAACACACACCATCTTGAGGTATATGAGCTTAGGAAGGCAGTTTTGATACGAAAGTGAGCAAAGTCATAGTTAGTATAGCGGTATACCTGCCTAGTGTACCTAAGCTAAACTCTGCTTGGGCAAATTAGCCTTAAACACATGTCGTTAAGAAGAATAAGCATGGGTGATTCCTTCCAGATAGACATGCTATTCTCTAACAAAAAGCTGTTCTAGTTTTTTTGTCCACAGTTCTCATGGAGATGAACTGATGTTAGTTCCAGTAGCCAGTATCAGGAGTACAGTAAAATGTGCAAAACCACTTTTCATCTAAATCACCAATTTGCCATTTTCGTTTATTATTTTTCAGATACAATTCTTAGAATAAAATCTGTTCCCTCACAGAATAGGAAGAAAATACTAAAACTTACTCCAAAGAAAGGTTAAAAAAAGTGTTTAGCAAGACCTTTTTCTCAGCCATAGGTTCTCAGCCCTCATTCTTACCCCAGGCCGTGGATGACCTGCTTGCACAATTTGTGAACTGGTTTCCTACAGGACGCTTGGAATCAAGCAGGCAACAGGCAATGGGGAGCTGAGTAGTTTGAAAGCTGACAGAAGCCCACTGCTGCCCATCAGCTTTTGTGGAGATCCTTTACGTTCTCTTCCATTACATGACCAGAGCACATCCTGTAAAGGATGAAAGAAGTCCCAAAGTTACAAATAAACATAGATTATTACTTCCAGAATGCTTTACCCAATATATGTCCGGTTCCCTTTTAACTCCTGACTTGTTCTTGAGGGAAAAAAAAAAGACTTGTAGGAACTGTTTGAATTGCTGCTGATATTTTAGATGGTTTTGGGAGCAATCGCAGAACCGTGCAGTGCAACTGAGGCATAGTGAGTCCTCTGCTGCTGGGAAGAAGTTGGTCTGCCATCCACAAGCAATGCAGCCACTCTGCAATACACATCAGTAAACTGGGCTTAGTAAAGCCCACCATATGACAAAAAAGGGGCTTGGCTTCTCTCACCTCCACAGCACAGAAAGAAGTTCAGCTGTCTTACAGGAAAAAGAGATTGAAACACTTATTTGCATATACAGACACTTTGATCAGTAGTCTTTAGGTAATTAAGCTCATTTAGTGCTTCCCCCCTCAGTGGGTGCTGGATCCAGAAGTGTATCAGTCACAGGACTAACCAGGGTGAAACGAAATGGATATTTTGCTGTCCTGCTTGCAGCATTACACTTCCTCACCCCTCATTTACTGCTCCCATTGCAGAAGCACGAGGCAAACATCTTTCTTGCCCTTCTCAGGGCAGACACCCCTTATCTTGCCTGCCTTTAAATCTAGTTTTGTGCTGGGCAGGCTGCAAGCCCAGGTTCCCGCAGCACTGAAGCAGTTTGTTCAACAGGCTGTCCTAGCACTGGGAGGTCTGAAGGCCTGGCATTTTCTCTCCCCAGCAGGCTCTGGGCAGACTGCTAAGGAGTTGGGTTGGCGAGCTGGCATGAAACAGGCAGGCTTTTGACGAAGCCTGTCTGTCAGGCAAGTTTGGAAAGGTGCCTGTGTTTTGTCAGATTTGTTAAAACAGACACATTCCCACAGAATGTTCTGATTAATCATCCTTTCAGGGCACGTGTCATGTTCCCCTGGAACATTTCTGACCATCTTCACTGACAGGAAGCTGCATATCTACAGCATACCCCATCTCAGTGGTCCTTCGGCTCTTCCTACTCTAAGTGCTCATGCTGACAGGAGACTGAGCGATACCTGCAGGAATGCTAAGCTCCACTGTGTCCGTCATGAATAAGGGCAGGGTGCAACATAGGCAAAGACTCCAGGACAAGGCTGTTTTACATTAGAGGAATACTTTGCAGGCAGTCAGAGAGAAAAAGACCTTCCCGTGCGTTAAAGAACTTCACAAATATTCATTATTATGAGTTGCGTTGCTGAAGTTAGTTCATCTCACACAAACTTGTTCTCACTTTGCAATTTAATATTATGAATTATGGGCACTAGAACTGCTGAATTAGGAAAATAAGCACATGGAAAACATTATGCAGGTTGAAGAAAAGAAACTCCTATCATTCTCTGCTTTACTTTCTCTACTGTTGCTTCTCATTACTGCCTCCTCCACTCCCCAGTGTTTCTGGTATACATTTTAAAAGCCAGTGGTGTATGTGTTCACCCTTGTCTTTTTGAGAGTAACAGCAGGGTTCTGCTTGCTCTGACAAACTGAACTTATTTTCAGGCCCTGTATTTCAAAGCAGGATTTGACACACCGGAAACCCAGAAGAGAGTAAGCCTGTCACACTTGCTTTTCTTTTTGGTTTAACTGATTCATTTACTTTCTTTTCAGATACTGTAGGGCATGTAGTGATTCTTCTGTGCTTTCTTGGATCTGACTCATGATGTAGGCTGGGTCTAAGAGAGGGGCCAAGCCACAAAGTTCACATACAGATTCTTGTTTTTCCAAGATCTGAGGAAGTTCAGATTTGAAGGTTTGGGTTTGAACCCTCTCAGGACTGTACAAGAATTCAGTTCCTAGCTAAGTAATTTGACATGTTTTTCTCTCTTTTCCCTTCTACTCTTACCAGCGCAGCTTTTATTTCACTGATTGTGTTAGCTGTGATTGGATATGAACGAAAAAGTCACAACAATTACATTGTCTTTCTGCTGCAGGGGTGTGGAAGGGAGAACAAACAGAAATCTTCCACTAGATGATAATAGTATTTTGCACTAGTGTCTAACTAGTTACTGATATTGCTACTTGTCAATAGTACCTGAGTGTGTTAGAGGTAACATAGATGGCCATGAAAAAATTCCTAATGGACTGCAGGACCAAGGTTTTCGAGGCTGTTTTTTTTTCAGCTCAGATATCTCTTTTGCTCAGGAGTGAGGTAGCTATTAGAGTTTGGCAATGAAAAGAGGAAATGTTCATGACAAAAGGACTGTCTCAATGTAGAGAGCTGTTATTTTTTCTGAAGACTGTCAGTCTCAAGACTTTTTCATCTTCTCCACTGAGATAACAGAGGACATTTTGTTCCTAGTTCTCAATTGCTTATCTTGGACTTCGAAATCAGTATTGTCCAGAGGTACACAGCTGTATCAATGCATGGGCTGATTTTGATACTATGGTGAGACACAGCCGAAGCAGACAGCTGTATGCCAGAATTACTCCAATGCTTTCTGTCCAGCATGACTGGGAAAGCAGCAAGTGTAACTTTTTCCTCTTGAATTGCCCTTCATTTTGAAGTTGTACGAAGTTCCATACCATTTGACAATATCCATGGAAGTATGATGGACTTAGTGCCCATCCTTAGATCTACTAATTTAAACATTATGACATGTATAGCATGAACTTGCAGGAAACCAGGCTTTGGATAAAGATGAGCTGGTTTGAGCTGAGATCATGCAGGAGGCCTACTCTGAAAAGGTTCATCTGAAAGGCACAGAGGTTTATTAATCAAAAGAGTGAGAGACCTTGACATTTGCATACCATGGAAAGACCCCCAAATGCCCTCTTCCAAGTTCAGGGTGCTAAAAAAAGTCCTCTCTTTTCTCAGGAGGAACCTGTCCATCAGGAGATTCATAGTAGGTCATTTTTAGGATGGATGTCTGTAATATAGAAGATAGTGTATGGGCTCCAGCACTTAACGGCTGCCTGCCCTCCCTCTGACTCACGCCAACATAATCAAATTAATCTAGCATTGAAGTTCTTTCTATGGTTTCCACTCACCTTTTAATGCCATTTTAAGCATTTAGTTAATTTGTGGATCAGGCTTTGGCTTCATCAAAGATTGACTTTTGATGTAGGGCTGCTTTTACTCTGGTTGTCTCTAATTTGTCTTATTTTCTGTAGCAAGAGATTAGAATCCTAACTCACCACAAAATGTGCAAGTGCTGCTAGCTCTTTACCATTTTTATTTCGTATTCTGCATGTTGCTATGCAATATCCTCTGCAAACCTTTCTCTTAAAACTCACACATCTGCATGTATGCTTCTGAAATACGTAATGCATTTCTTCAGGCATATTTGCTTTTTCACGGGTTGGTAGAAAAAGCATTTTGTGGCAATATAAAGCTTGTCCCCAGTACATAAGAAGGGAAATAGCAGTAACTGGAATTTTAAGAGGGAAAAAAGGAGCTGTATGGAATCAACATCTGAAAACACATGCTGGAAGTTAAAATCAAGAAAGTAATCGATCCTGATAGCTCAAACGAAAAAAAGCTTAGTTTAAGAAAGGGCTAAAAACCATGTTATATTTGACATTTAGCATTAGCAGGAAGGGAACAACTATTTTTTTTTTTGGCTAGAGATAGCATTGGTAAGGTGGCTAGGAAGATGAGAAACTGTGAAGAGTATATGGTCTCTGTAGTAAATGCACAATGTAGATCTGCAGATTGTTGACTCAAACTAAAAAAAAACACTTTGTAGTAAAAGATCACGCTGTAATTGGAAAAGGAGGCAGGAGCTCCTGCATACATATGACATGTCTAACAGGTAATCTTTAATAAAAAGAGACTACCAGCAAGTTGCTGGTAGTAAAACAAGGAAACAGGCATAGGAAGAACATGGGCAAACACAGGTTATGGAAGTCAATAAAGATGCCAGAAGGAAACTGGATGCACAGATTAATGGGGCTGGACTGAATGAGGAGACTGACTCGTGGCACTATTTTGTGCAAGTTAAAGGAGATAGAACTTGACCGTGAGAACCAGTCCAGTGTTTTGGAGTGCAGGAAGAGCCTGGAGTAAAAATATCAAAGACATGGTATAGCAGAACCAGTGTGCAGCAAGTACTGGGGGTGTTTACTCTACAATCTGACCTCAGGTGATGGGACACAGTAATTTAGTTTTCAGTTCAATTTTCTCAGTATGTAACTGGGATATTCTCTCCATGTTCACTTCTCACAGTTGTGCTTTGTGCCTCAAATTCACTCAATTTATTCCAGTTATAAATCTCGCCCATGTATTTCTGTAATTTGAAAAGAATTAGCCATAGGCATTCTGAAAAAAAAAAATACCAAACAACCCACACTCAACAAAAACCCACAAAAAAATTCTCTAATAAGCTAGATCACTGGATGTAGAAATACCATTTCTTGTATTACTCTATTTCAACTTACAGATTACTGGGAATATAAAGGGGGTTTTCCTCCCATTTTCTGTTTGGAGGATTTTTTTCCATCTCCTTCCTTCCTTCTCTATTTGGAATAAGAGTGAATCTGTTTCAATCAGTAAAAACCCAAATGTTCATGACACCACAGTTTTCTGGAACAAACAAAACAAATCATCAGTGTCAGCGCTTGTGCCCTGACTGACTACCAATCAAGGCAGTATTTAACTGATTGTTCATATGGAGTCTTTCTTATGAGTCTTATGCTATACAGGGTTTAGCAAGAAAGAAAAGGGTCTTATGTTCCTCCTTGCAGAATCTGATGGCTCAGGACTACGCATTAAAGAAAACTTCAGTATTACAGCAGGCACATATTTTGACAAGAATATGCCTTAGTACAGCAATGACTGACTTGTTACCTGCTATCCAGGAACATGCTCTGCTACTCTTCAGTGCACAACCACCCTTTGAGTACGGCAGATCTCATACTTGTCAATATTTTTTATTTAACTCCTGCCATCTATAGAGCAACAGCCACACCTTCTCAGTGGAAGACATGAGATCAGGCTTGTCTGTGTATGTCAAGTTTTAACCCCAAGGACACCTCATGGATAACGAGTAAAATTATGCTTTTTGACATTGCACATCTCTCTGTAGGTCATGGTTGGATAAGCTCCATGAAAGCTGACTTCATGTAGATTAGATGGGTCTTTACCTGCCCTTTGCGGGGCTACCTGTGACCATCATGTCTAAATAATACTGCCAGGTTTCATACTTTGGCTGTTAACAGGGATTTATGCAGTGAACACTGCATCAGCATAATGTGTTTTCTGCTCCTCTGAAGTATGCGAGATGCAAGCTGCAGTGCTCTAAGTCACTGTTTGAAATGGCCATGCTCGGCACAGAAGGCTGGGCCTCACCCAGCCAAAAATGTTGTGTGCTCAGTGTTGGCTGTGGGCTGAGGTGGTAGGTGTTTCACATCCGAGCAGAGCAAGCCTCATTTTCCCATTGTGAAGCACCAAGGCTTTTATTATAGGCTCATTAGAGCAGATGCTTTGTGGGTTGGGCAGCCATAAACTAGTTCTTGATTTCTATTACCTTGCTGCTGGTTACGCTGTTGGTGTTCTTGCTGCAGACTGAACTTTGGAGCCAAGCCAATTTGGTGTTTGCACTTCCTTCTTAAGAAGCAAGTTTCCATCATTCTGTTTTTGATATCCCTCACCACAACTTCAACTCCTACTCATCCTTTTTGGCGTGTCTGAAGTTGATCTGTCTGTGGTTATTGCCATGGATCAGCAGCAGGTCTTTTGGGGAAAGGGACTGTCAGAGACATAAAACTTGTCCAGTTATCATATAAATATCTGTATGCTGCTCCAGATTGGAGGGAGTCACTAATACCCAGCTTTCTAACAGGTTCACAGCAAAATGCAACAGCTGGAAGCTGCAAGTTAGTCCTTGACTTCAGGAGTGAGGGAAATTAGCTTCCGTCTTACAGGCAGAAACACCTCCATAACACTTGAGGCCATCAACAGAGGTTCCCTGCAGCTTCTTTGACATATTTCTGTGTCCTGTCCCTTATTGTATAACAGACGCATAGCTCTGAATAGCATGAGTTTGAGCTTCTAAATTTTAAAATTTTGTTTGCTCTCTAGAGTAATATCAGGTGTGTATTTCCATTTCTGGGCTCTGTTTAATTATCTGATTATCACCCATGCATGGATGCCAGCAGTGTCTATTTCTTTTTGCAAAATGCTTGAAGAAATCTGATCATTACCAGACATCTGTGTTTGTTGATCAAGCTGCAGTAACACGTGCTATACACAATTGGACTTTACTGGGCAAAAAATCTTCAAGAAACAGGTTTCTCCTGTCAAGGGCTAGCATATGTTTCCTAAAACATTTAGGGTGGTGACGCAGTGGAGCAGGTTGCCCAAGGAAATGGTAAATGTTTCATCCCTTGCAGTGTTCAAGGCCAGGTTGGACAGAGCCTTGGGCAAGACGGTGCAGTCCCTGCCCATGGCAGAAGGGTTGGAACTTGATGATCTTTAAGTTCCCTTCCAACCCAAACCATTCTATGATTCAGTAATTCTTAAATCACACAGAATTTCAAAGCATCTGGCTGCTGTTACAGAGCAGGTATCAGAGCTGCTGCTGCACAGACAAAATGCAGCATTGGCCTGGACACATTATTATGAGGAGTTCCATGCTATTTGGCATGTGCAAGGAGAGCTATGCAGAAGATTTTTGTTTTCTGAGTCTGAGGTGCGTACAGAACCATAGCTGGCTGCACAAGTGACACATCTTGCCTAAATCAAGCATTCCTTAGACCGTATATATACTTTTCTATATATACAAACTCCATTGGTTCTATTCACAATTTGGCCTGCAACAAACTTGCAGAGTGATTGACATCTATACAGAAGAGCTTTGAATGTACACAGCTTGCCTGAGTGTATTTTCTTCAAGCCTATCCACCATGCCAGTAAGCAATATTCTAGAGCTAGAGCCAGTGGGAGGACACTGATGTAATGGCATATGTGATTCAGGAACTCCCTGCAATGATGAACTGCCATTTTTATACACCCCTGTGACAACTGTAATGGAGAAAAGCACCATGAGATGACAGAGGTGAGGCTTGAAATGAAAAAAAAAGTATTGTAAAGGGTTAGTTTTGTGATAGCACAATATTGCAGCCTACCAGACACAGCATGTTCTCACATCCCCACAACAAGAAGCCTGTTAGTAATTTTGACCTTCACACTCTGAATATTTCTAGATGTCTGTGTTTCTTAAACATAGCCATATTGCTGATAATGTTTTCCAGTGAACCATGTGTTATTGGTATTAGTACTGCAGCTAGATTAGATGTGCAGAGTTGAAGCTTTTTAAGATAGTGACAGCAAAGCAAGGAACTCCTACTCTCCTCCTCAGACCAAACAAAATCTTAAAGTAGTCTTGCAAGTTCTCTGGTTTTAAATACGCACATAAAGTGCAGCCCTCAAAAATGTTTTCAAAATAGAGATAATTTAAAGAACTAAATCAGATTTTCCTTTACCATTTTCTGTGTTCATAAAAATGGTATTCCCATAATATGAACAGCAGGGGGAAAATAAGCAGTGAAAGAAAATCACCATTAAAGCACTAATCGTGAAGCTGACAAATGTATTTTCATAGTATTGTCTGAGTTCCAAAGATAGCTCTGAAAAAAGGAGGTCAGACTGGAATTGGAGCATTAAAAAAATGTTGGTTAAAGACAGGAAAGGTCACGACTGTTTGCACAGTGCTCTACTTTCTCTGTTAAAAAAAAATACAGTTAAGGAGAGATGATGATTCAGTGCTGGAGGAAAAAAAGCAATGTGTGTGATTGGTGAGCAGAGTCGCCCCATCTATGAAATCATCTACATGCGTGGCTAGATGAACATCTGCTGCATAAAGGCAGCACTGGTTTCAGTATGCCACAAAACAATTTTGCTTTTGCTTGTTTTCTGAGGAACCATGCAGGAAGAATGTATGCTATACCCAAGTAGCTAATAATGTGGCATTTAATAATGACACCAGTGAGCAAGCTTTGCTAATAAAATTCAGTATCTTTGTCTCAAATGTGTTGTTAATTCAACATGATTCAGAAATGGATAAACGGGGGTGGGAAAGTAATCAAGCATACTTGTTTACGTTATTTCCTCTATTCTTTATCAAGAAAACTAAATGCCAGCCTGTGATCAGCTCTGACTCCAGCACACTGTGCATTTGCAATAACTGTTTTAATGGACTGCTTGAACTGATGGCAGAATGAGAAAGATCATCCAATAAATTCAGCATATACATACAATATAAATCTGGCCTGTATTTATCAGTTATTAAGTATGACAGGGAGTAGTAGCTTATCCAGGAAATTCCATATGCTACATGGGCCAGATCCTCAGCTGGTATAAACCAGTTTAGCACCAGTGAAGTATTAGCAGTACAGTAGGGACGATTGTAGCTGCCAAGTTTGATGCTGCATCATTTGTGATATTCTATGCCAATTATTTAACAAGCTTATTAGATATTTGCATCTAATTTGCATACAGACAACTTCCTTTTTGTAGGCCTGCACTACTGCAGTGGGATTGGAAATCAGCCCTGCTGAACAAAACCTTCAGCTCAACTACCAAGCAGTCACCACTGGAGGTTTTCATAGCCATGTGCATTTCTGTAGTACCTTCCCTGACAGACCTATACTGCCTCCTCTAGTAATTAAAACTGATGCAACGAATTTGTGTGTAGGGGCTGCAACTGGGAGTCCTTGCATCTTCCATCCCACTCTCCGGCCCCCACCGCAAAATCAGGTGCCTCATAGCAGCCACAAAACATCACTTATGTGTGAGTAGGTTTAACTGTACAGATCCAGGCAAGATTTATGCTGGTAAACTACAGCCAGCCAAAAGACTATAATCAACAATGCTACCAGGCATTTAGTCTTCTAATAGAGCACTAGTAACCTTCAGGAAGATATCAGGAGTTCTTGGGAAGGTTCTTCTGTAGAAGAAATGACTGAGATTTGGGATCCACCACTATGCAGGCACACATTATTTCAGTCACTGTACCCCACCTGCTTCCTAAAAAGTCAGTTCTTTTCAGCCCAGTTACCAACAGCAGTAGGCTGTATGTGTAAATTCACCTCTCTAATGCAATATTTTCATCACAGGAGTATGTCTTAGGATGCTGACCTTTACACATTTTTTTCCTTGACATGGCTTTGGAATGATAATACAGAAAGGCATTGCACAGTCCTCGTGTATTCTGCCAGCAGAGGAAGAGGTGGAGAAAACATGCCGTTATCTGCTGGAGACCAGCCCTCCGAATGCAACACCCTTTGGGAGTGCAAATGTTGGGTTTCAGGATTTCCTGGGTTCTTTCCTTGCTTCAGGAGTAAATTATAGTTTAGTGGTCAGAGATACTTTTGGGTTTGGGTTGACTGCAGGAAGCTAAATTCAGGATAATTCCTTTCAATCCATAGATCTTATCACTTGAGATAAAAGATCATGTGCATTAAAATGGAGACTTAAAAATCACTACGCATAGTCTAACCAGCTCAAGGATAAAGACCTGTTTTGCATCATGGCTCTTGACTCTGAGAGGCAGCATGTCAAAGCAGGGCAGAATGAAGCCTACGGTGTTTGAGAAACAACTAACTCCCTCTGTAATCTGACTATAAAATACAAGAACAGGTGCTGGTTTTCTGGTTTGGAGCAGAATCCATTGATTAGGAAGATCATGAAGTGTCCAGTAAGAGAAGAGGTTGTCTTTACAAGCTGTAGTTTCCCAACTTGTATCTCATTACACTTTCTCCTTAGGTTACAGAAAGTGTGGGAAGAGCCCTCTGTCAGCAGAAAGTGAGTGTCTGAGTATCACTTGCAGAAGAGCTAAGGCACACTAGTAATACGAAGGTCATATAGTGCCCACAGTCTCTAGCATGTTTGATGAGCAACCAGGTTTTGTTATACTCCTCAGGGAGCAAGGGCATCACAATCTGACCTAGATAGGAAGCTTGTCTGGAAGGATAACAGAGTGGTGATAACATCGAAGTACAAAAGGTATGAACTAAATGTAATAAAACACATTCTCTGGAATAACTAACTAAAATAAGATGAACACAGCAGAGATCTTCATATCAGAGCAGAGATCAGAGATCTGGTGCTGAGACTGTCTGCTGCCTCAGTTTCTCCCTTAGGAGTTTTCTGAAAGTGTCCCATAAAACCTATGTCTCAGGCAGTGCTCCTTCTTGTCATCTTTTTTAATCCATTTTCCTTTGCTGTGTTAGTTTTCACTGCATCCCTTCTTCTAGCTCTTCATTCATTCAAAAGGCCAATATCAACACATTTTGGCACTTGCTGTGCAAATACATGCTCAGGGTGTGCACAGCATGGTGTTAGCAATTCCAGGTCCAGTGCTGCCATTAGCTCTCTCAGTGCAGATATCAAATTGCAATACATAATCTTAATGCAAAGCTGTCAACTGGTTATTTCATTATACCTACTGTATCGTATTCCCAGGACAAAACTATATTAACAATAGAGTTAAGACAGAGAGCATAGATTAAAAATGTAGACAAATTAAGCATTACACAAGTCTTGAAATTATCTTCCAGACAGATATTAGAAACCCTTAAGATTCAAAGTTCAATCTATAATAATAGATATTCACAGTAAGGTCATTGAGACAACCTCAACTGTGACAAGTAGTGGCAGTTCACAATAAACAAGTAAGTTAGCCTTACAGCACCAACAGCTGCAGTATCATGAAGCATTTCTACAGATTTAAAATAGTTTTTTTCTTCTTCATGCTCTCTTTATAGTGAACTTATATATGAACAGTAAACACATGTAGCTTTGTTTAACAGCGTATGAGGTATGGCTATCTTCTAAGAGTTGAAGATGCAGGAAAAATGACTGTTATGTTGGGAATACAAGCAGCTTTGAACAAAAATCATGTGTCTTAATACTAAGAAACTCCAAAAAGTTGAGTGTCAGCTTTAATAAAAATCAGGTCACCTGCTCTTTTAACACAAATATTTTGTCTTGCATTTACAGAGTTCATGACGATAAAATAACAGACATCCTTAGCATGTAATTACAGGTTCTACTACCTACAGTGTAAATAGTGTGTCCTTTAAAAACAGTTACTGGCATATAGCTAATTAATGAAATTATTCAGGGTTATTGTCCACATACTAGCAATATTCACTACAGAACAGTTTACATTCAGGTTTAACCAGTTTGCAGCCCCACTGGCTTGCCACATTATTTTCCATGATAATGCTTTTATCTGGCTTAAGAAAAATGCATTTTAAAGAAAAAAAGCTATAGTACAATATAAGGCTGGAAATAAACAACACTGTGGGCAAAATCCAGCCTTAGCATCATGAAGATGTGTGCAGCTACAAGGAAAGCCTGTAGCCCATCAGGCTGCAGGCAGAAAGGGTGACAGCAGCTGCTTGGGGAAAGGGGAGGATGTGTGCTTGGCAGCATGCTTTGAGAAGCTGCATATGATCTCCCTCTGCATCTTGTTTGGAAATGAAACATCAGCTGAAAGGAGCTGGGAGCTTCCCCCGCAACCTAGCACCCAGGGGAGTCCAGGGCTAGAAAAGGACCCTGTTCCTGCGTGTGTTGCTCTGCCCTGTCTCTCTCTTCCTGTGTTCAGATTGGCAGTTTTTTCTCCCTTCACACCCAAGCTCCAGTAATGTGAGCTGAGGTTACACTGTTGACTCTAGAACTGTATTTCATTTGTTTGCATTGGTTTAAGCAAATTCCTCATAATCACTTGATGTCATTGAAGCATATAGTTGTGGGCCACCTGGGTGTAAACAGGTAGGTACAGCACCAGAAGTGTTCAAGGAACTGCCTTCACTTACACCGAAGGCTGAATTTGGTCCAGTATTTTTGCACGGAAAAGCAATGTGTAATGTTACTGCGACACATTTTCCCTGGCGCTGTCTCACTGTTGTTGGCACAGACACAACTCTTTGATATTGAGTAGGTGAGTGATTTTTCTTGCTGGCTTTCTATCTATAAGCTTGACTCCCAGTAATATTTGCTAGTTGCCATCAGTACAGCAGCTTTTAAGTTTCATTTCAGTCATAGGCTAGCCATTAAAACAAAGCTAGAGGTGGTGCCTGTCCTGACAAGTCATGATACTCTGTGGTGATGCACTTCTGCGTCATCTCACAATGACGGTGTGTGCCATGAGGAAGAAAAGCAAGGGGGAGTAGGCTTATGTCTGTATTTAGCAGAAAGCACAAACACGCATTTCTGTCTTCATTCCTGTGAACAAAATCCATCCACAGCTCCCCAGAACATACTGTGACACTGCAGAGCAGTCAATAGAATTTGTTGGGGGAGGCTGCACTTTGGCATGGGAAAGGAAAAAGGTGAACAGTGATGAAACATCAGATTTTACCTCTTACATCTTAAAAACTTTAGGACATTAAAGGGGGATAGTTTCATACCAACAACTATCCATAAACCACAGGAACCAACATGTACCTTAAATGCAGCTTGTCAGCTGCAAGGTATTTTCTATCAAAACATCAACAAATGTGATTCAGCCTGTAGGGCTGACTGTACAAATCCTATGTAATTTATTGCCTCCCTTCTTCTCTATGCTGACGCATTAGTCTGCTGATTTACAACAGAGTATTGCAAACGCAATGCCTCCTTTAGTGCCTAATAATAGAAACAGTATTCTAATAGTATCAGAAATAATATTTTAATCAAAATGGGGGAGCTGATTTAGAAAGGTGAGGTGTTTTCCACCTATGGAGAAGAATGTGTCTCATCAACAAGAAGGGTTGGTGCAGGAGAAACAGGGAGGATATTTGGCTCCACATGTACACATGCTTTGCTGGATGTGCAGTTTCACACCACAGCCAAATGAATGCAACTGGGAGGTTTGTTCAAATGAGCTCCTGCTCCTTGTCCTCCCGTACACATTTGTTCTCTTGTTCCTGCTTATACCCCATGTTGCTCTCAGGAGTTGCCTGGCTGGCCACTGAGCAGCTAGGACACATGGTGGATTAGCCCCTGTGCTGGTTCAGTGAACTGATGCAATGCACCCTTTGGGAGAAAGATCACTGGATCTTATGTACGTCTTACACCTGTGTGTGTGCCAGAGCTCCAGCCCGCTCTCTGGCTCCACCTCAGAGACCTGACAGATGAAGCACCTTGCAATTCTGTTCCATCCCAGGCAGCCGCAAAGTCTAGCTAGCTGCTTACAAAGTGCTTTGGAAATACATGGAACAACAGGAGTTCTCCCAAGTGCAGTTAGTATGATCAGTAACTTTCACCTTCTCAGAAGTAGCACAAATGGCCTAGGCTTACCTACCAGCCAGATGCTGAAGGAGGAGAGTGCTGAGCATGGGCTGAAAAGCAGTGACAGGGCACATTCAGGAGCCATGGGGCAGTTGCAGTTACAATGAACCTCACTTAAAGCCAAAGAGCTGCCCTGCATCTGTGGGGTTGACAATCAATCAGCTATTCCCAGCCCTTGATAAATTAATTTAAACAAATGCAGCTAATTTTGTAATTTAAAGTGACGGTGTTGATGTTACACCCAGTGCGGCTTTTCTTTGAAAGCTGCCCATCAGCTTGCCCTACTTTCTGAAGGTTGTGGGGATGCTGTAATGAAAGGGATGCAAATAGTTCATAATACTAGCACAGCTTTATAAAAGCACAATTTCTGAAAATTGCCAATCACCACTCAGGGCCTGTTATTGTGAGCAGCACTTGGGGCCTGCAGCACCAGGAATGCCACTGCTGCTTTTGCTCCTTCGCATGACTTGTTTGTCCTGTATCTTCCATGTCCAGAATGTTCTTCACAGGTCAGATTTTAATCTTGGGTGAATTGTAAGCAGCACCATGTACCTGGAAATGTCTGTGGAGATACATGATCATGCATGCTGTGCGCCCAAGATTAGAGCTTTGGCGCGGCACCAAGAGTTAGGAAACCAGACCCCACCCACGGGTTAAGAAACTTGCTTACATTTGTTGTGTACTATTTTAAACATAAGAACAAAGAGGAAAACACTCTGCGCTGATCCTTGCTGATGTGGAAAGTCAGACTAAGACACCTGTTTATGTTTCACAATGTTGAGGAATATCTATTACTTCAGGACGACAGCCTCTCTGAGCCTGTTGTGCAATGGGGATTTACAAGAACTTCTGCAAACTTACCCTCTTAGGTACGAAATGAACTTAAGCCTGCCCATGTTTACTACACGAAGTTCATTTTAGCACTAAAACAGTTTGTGGCACTGTTTGTCCTCTACTAGTTTCACACCCTTCAGCAAGTGGCACACCACATGGGAGCCCTGGCAGCAAAGGGGATGGTCTTTGAACCAAGAGTGGGGTCTCTTTCTGCAGGATTTGTCCACAGTTTATTTTTTTTAATATTTTTCAGAAGAGAGCAAAATAAAGCAAATCAAGACTCAGAGTTTCCAGAAATGCTGTTTGAATGAGGCAGACACTTTGTAGTATCCCCTGTCATGTCAGAGGCTATGGGAAGGGGGCTCCTGTGGTGATTCTGGTGGTGCCAGGTTGCTCAGAGGCAGCCAATGGGGTCCAAGGAGGTGGCCTGTGAATGGGCCGCTCTCAGTGTGGTCACCAGAGCCTGCTGGGGCCTCTGCCTCTGAATCACAGGGAGCTCAGCCACAGTTCAGGCACCTCTCCAACACAGCCTAGAACAGCAGACAGGGTGAACCCCATCCTGCCCGAGGGAGGTTCCCAGGATGCAAACAGCGGTCAGGGCCTCTACTCAAGTCAGCGTTGAGAGCAAGCCAGATGCCCAACTTTGAAAGGTTTCTGGGCAAAGCAACATTGAGCCCTTGTAAAATTAGGTGCTGAAGTTGGGCTCTTACAGCAACAATTAGTTGCTTACAAAAGTGACCTGATTTTTCAAATGCGCTAAACATCTGACAGTTCCCATGGACTCCAATTAGGGCTGCTGACTGCTCAGCAGTTTTGGAAATCAGACCATTTCTTTGGATGCCTAAATACGGGCCTGGGGACACTGGCTCTAGCCAGTCCAACATACAGATTCTGGTCATACTGTTTCTGCAGTAAAGGCAACCCCAAGTTAAGGTTAGCAGAGTTAGAAGTCATTTTAGAAAAGCAACCTGACTGCACTTTGAAAATCTGTCTGGTCTGCTGACATTATTAATAAATAAAATAGAAATTTGTGTATTGTTTGTCAATAATCATCTGTGAGATAAAAGAAGAATGCACATGTACTTCATCCTTTGGTATCTGCCATTCTGCTTGAACTTGGAGAGAAGCTGCAGAACACCATAAACTGGTTTTGGAAGACTGTCCATTTAATATACATTCCAGATGCCCATCACAAAGTACAATGTACTTTACCACAGGGAAAGACTTGGACTCCCTTTCATCAAAAGGAAAAGAGAACAGCGATAAATAAAAGGACTGTAGTCAGTGATGAAACTTGTTCTGCAAGACTTCCTTCCCTCTGCCCCTCCTCCTTGTCCTCCACGGGGAGAAATACTTGGGTGACAGTTACAAAATACTTTTCATTCCCCTTCAAACTTAGTCAAAGGAAGCTTTTGTTTGCTATCAGTAATGTTTAATAGTCATCTAGGGACTGTAGTGACAGGACAAGGGGTAACAGGTTCAAACTTAAGCAGGGGAAGTTTAGGTTGGATATAAGGAGGAAGTTCTTTACTGTTAGGGTGGTGAGGCACTGGAATGGGTTGCCCAGGGAGGTTGTGAGTGCTCTGTCCCTGGCAGTGTTCAAGGCCAGGTTGGACAAAGCCTTGGGTGGCATGATTTAGTGTGAGGCATCCCTGCCCATGGCAGGGGGGTTGGAACTAGATGATCTTAAGGTCTTTTCCAACCCTAACGATTCTATGATTCTATGATTCTGTCTAACAGTCAAGTTAGCCAGGAGTGAAAGTGCGCAGTGCAATCTGAGTTTGCTCAGGTTCCTTGTAGCACTGGTGTGGGTTAGACAAGCTCTGTTAGAGATATTCATACATGTGTCCCTTTAGCAAGCCTTACCTCTTGACTTCCCACCCACTCTGCCAGCTCTCTCACCACTGACTGTTTAATGTGCCTCTCCGCTAAGCTGGAAATATTAAGACAGGGTTGTGAGCCAATGCAAGTTGTCTGAACTGTGACAGAAAAGTGCTCTTGCTAGAGTACTTGGCTTAAGCTTCTGTATTTGGGCCCCCAAAATAGGCATGCTTGGCAGGTTTGATATTAAATGAATTACTAATACTGGCTTTCAGCAAATTTCCTGCTAGGCTTTTACACTGATTTATTCTGCTGGCAAGACTTTTCTAAGTTCTGAAAACATATTTAGATATTATCACTAACTTATGTAACACAGAGAGCATGGCAAGTAGTGTGGAAAGGGAGCTAATTTTCGTTTGTATAGCTGATAGAATCACGTAACTATATGTTTGCCCATGGCTTGTTTGCATGCTGATTCCTGTCCCTGTAATTTTAATGTAATTATGTAGAATCTTCACCATGACTCACATAGGAAACTTCAAAGACAATGAACTTCATTCATTTGTGCGCTATGTGTTTCCCAAATTTAAACAGAAAGTTATCATCACAGCATCCCCCAAAGGGGGAGTCCAAGTGATAATAGTTGCCTTCCCTTTCCCAGTAAGTACTGCTCAGAGTATTAAGTAACTTTCTTATGGACATTCCAAAGAGAGTAATGTATAACCTACGCCTTCACAGAAGGCAAAGAAATCCTTGCTTGCCTCCTGTAATGTATTTCTGCTGAACACAGACAACTCATTCTTAAACATATTTACTTTGGGGTGACAGAGGCATCTCAGTCTGTAATAGCAGTTTCACATAAATATCATTTTGCTCAGGAGAGCTTTTCCTGTGGTAGTGGAGGTAATGCTTAATGTAACACTATTTCTCTCTCTCTTCTGTTTTCATTCCCCCTAAATGTCTGAACACTAATTCCCCATTTTCTGGTGTATATTTCTTCTAAATGAATAGAAGAAGCAATAGTACGCTGGGGCTGGCTGGTATAAAGCTGTGTTCTTTGAGGAAAACCCTGTCACTGAGGTTTTTGATCCTCAGGATGAAAGTGTCTGGGCATTCTGCAGAAGAGCCAGCTATATGGGCTGTCCAGGATCTTGACTGTGAGAAGTTTGAAGAAACCTCTGGTTGTACACACTGGAGAATGAGAAGATATTTCTTGCAGTGTTATGTGGGTCTTACTGCTCAAGAATATGAGAATTTCTGTTTTTTTTTCTTCTGGTCCCTGTCTCATCAGTGCACCAAGGAGTTGTGTTTGGAATTTTCTTTGGTTTTCCTCATTACTGATGGGTAAGGGAATTTTTACTTTTTAATCAGCAAAAACAGAGAATGCCCACCTTCACAAGACATCAAGAAATCAGGCTGCAGATCCGGAAGATCTCAGCAGTGCTATGCATACTCCTGTGATGTTTAACAGATGTGATGCTCTCATCAACAATGGGATGTTCTCAGGTAGGCGGCAAACTTTAGAGACAGAGCTGCGAACACCTAAGTTTAAAAGGCACCTTCACTCCTTGAACTACCCTCACTTCCTTCTCATCTGTCCCTACTTCCACCCTGAATCCCACCACAGTTCTGTTGGCTCAAAGGAGGCCACAGCTGGTGCAAATTTCCAGCAAGAAAGGAATAGAGAGGTACGGGGGGCAAGTATGGGGTAATCTTGTGTGTACAGGAAATATCATATCCCAGCTTTGCGTGGAGGCCTTGAAAACATATTAATGGAAAAATTATTGCTTGTCTGACTTCTGCATAGACCAATGTATGTAACTTTAGTGAATATGTTAATTAAATATAATTCCAATTACTGACTGTTTAGAAATAATAAGATCAATGAAACTCATCCCAATGAAATATTCCTAACATTTGGCATATAATTTCTCTGCAGATTATACATGTATTACCCACAGAAAGCCCACCTGAATACTGTTCTTCTAAAAGATGACAAAGTTAAGCATTCAGGATTTAGGAAATCCCAGCATTAAGGCTGTCTGTGCAACCTTACTTCAACCTCTGTTGTACATATGTATTGTCCTGATGTATGGTGACACAGTCACCCAGAGGTTTCTTCTCACAAGACCTCTGCCTCATTAAATTACTTAGGAAAGGCAGTGCCCTGTAGATGTTTAATATTTCATTATTTCCTTGTTCAATACACTGTTGCCTAATGCGTTATTCATTGAACACTATTCAAGTCTGCTTTCAAAAAAGAATATAAAATTTCCTTAAGGGCTTTCTGTGGTGCTTACCATAATAGTGTTATACTGATGATACACAAATGTTAATGAATCGTTTCACAGATCAAGAAGAGAGGCACAGACAGTCAAAGTTGGTAAGCAATTTCAAATGTTTGCAACCTGTTTCTTATAATTATTTAGTATTGTATTTCCAGAGCTTGTCTTCCACTAACTACAGCTTCAGCTGTGAGCATTCAGCATTTCTGCAACATGGTTCTACTGCCACAAGTCAGAAAACCAGGAAATAAAATAGAGGCCAGGCTTGGAAAGTCACCTGGAAGTCACCTAGATAGGGCTGCCTTCTGCAACAAGCCAAGTTTACAAAACTGGTCTGAACCAGTCCTGAATTGACTCTTGCATCATAAAAATTCCAGTCTGGGCTTAGAGAAAATGTTTCCCAAAACCAGAATGTGCACAGGAGTGTCTTGATATTGATAGATTGGTGTTTTGTGACAAAAACATTGCATAGAAAAATTTCCAAACAGCTTCTGTTGCAGCAAAGACGCCAGGAAACCAAATTAAGGTTGCCCCAGCAACATTCAGTTTTTGCTATTTCTTATTTTTTTGAGTGCATCATTAGTAATAATCTTTTACCAGTGTGTGTGAGCAATCTAGTTCCATATCGGTGAATGCATGTGTCTTCATTTGTACATATGCACATAGACATAGATGTGCTTGGACTCAGTGCTACATCGACTGTCAGTACCCTTACTTTTGTTTGTGAACTGTGATTAAGCAAGCTAGAAATAGTATATAAACAAACAGATAATCTGCTACTTCTGACTTTTTTTTAAACAATGACTTGAATCTGCCTGAAGCTTTAGCTTGCACTGGAAGATCTGTTTGTTGGTGATTTTCACAGCTATATAGAACTATAAAGACAATAAATAAATTTTAAAAATATTTCTGTATTTTTTGTTGCTGTATTATTTACATCTCTAGACAGGTTTCTGACTCATTCAGGAAGGATATTATGCAGGGGGGTGGTAGGAGAGAGGGAAGACTTTGTAATGGGAATAGATTTACCATAGATGTTATTCAGAAATACTTTTACCATAGATGTTATTCAGAAAGAATTTTAATAAACCCACCAATTGTATTACATCAGTGCATCCTCTTAAATCCCATGGAGATTTTCCAAAACAGAACTAAGCCGTTTGCCTCAAACATCTTATCTATTTCTGTCACTACACAAATCCCCTAAATATTTCAGTCACTGCGAGGCCAACTGAAATGGTAAATTACCTCCTATACTAAAGGGAAAACTGTTGAATAGTGCAGGGGTTTGATCCTGCTGAAAATGAGGCTTCTGGGATTGAAGACAACTGCAGGAAAACCAGAATTATAAGCAGTATCATCCCCATTCAGCAATTACATTGTTGCCTATTGGTAACATTCCTTTATACTTCTCCTTGCTTTTCATTTGTCTGATGAGACATTCTGCTATTTTCCTAAGAGCATGTTGAAAGAGAACTGACAAAGGATAACCTCACTTATTATTCTTTGTAATGGAAGTGTTTGCAGACAGGTCACCAGAGGCTACTGCAGCTTTTGGAAAAGCTGACGATAATACAGTGAAAGCATTTCTGAAACCTAAGGCTGCCAATACTGTACTTTTACTGCTCTATTTTAGTGTCAAACGCTTTTCTTAGTGCCCCTTAGCTATTTCTGGAAACAGGTACTTTTTGTTAGACAGATGGTTTAACCTGGGAATAAAGCTAGCAGCAAGAGGGGACAAACCCAAGTGACTCAAATAGGGTTCAAGTTCACTTACAAACTTATTCATAAAATTCTACAATGAAAGACAAATCCAAAGAACAATTAGCTGCTGCCACTACAGCAACTGTCTTTCTAACAAAACCACCAGAGCATTAGCTGTGATACTAGGAACTGACAATTCGTAATGACGACATCAGCCTACAAAGGGAAAGCAGAAAGAAATGCATAGAAAGTATTATTATCCTCCCTTATTTGCTAGGATTATTATTTGCGGTTTGTGGTGCCATCACTCTTGTGATGCAGACATTCAGTTGTAAGCTTTGCCACTGGCTTTTTCTAAAGACATCCTTATTGGGAAAGAACAAAAGGATTCTATTTTTAGCAAAAATCCTGAGTTTTGTGGCTTTTCCACAACCTTTATTGGCAATTCTGAAGTTTAAGGGCAAGTCAGGAAGCAAATGACATCTTTATTGATGGAGAGCAGACTCCAAAACACATACCGGTAATTCTGATGTCCTTTTAGAGCACCCATGGTTGCATATTTTTAAGTACTGAAGGGACATTTCAGTCATAAAAGGCTGATTGATCTTTTCAAATTTGACCTTATTTACATGAGTAAACAGGTTGCTGGAAACTCAGAGTAAAACTTGCTCTGCTCCCGAATTACATAGGGCACCTTCAGGAAAAAACTGGGCATACATCTTGCTGTATGCCAGCAAATGCACACTGTTAGCACAACCCCATCCCAAGGCCTTGGAAAGGACCCAGGGCTCTGAACTCCTCAGAAATCAAAACTGCCTCGATACCACACTAGCATTGGCATGAACGTATCTTCCCCTGACAGCCTTCGGGACAACTCCAAGTCAACCTCTCTCACACTGAACATCTCTTGCTCCCCTTCTCATTTCTCCATCCTTCCCCTTGCCCCACCAGCACCAGCCTTCCTCTGTACACAGAATAGTGTATTGCCTTCCTCTAGAACACAGAGAATTTGGGAATCTTCCCTCTTACATCAGGGTGGCATCTCCTCCTGATCCGAACAGCCCCCCCCCCCGGCTTGCTGCAATGCCCCTGCTCAGGACAAATGCATGCCTCATGGCTGTTCTGCTTCCTGGTCCTGCAACAAAATTGCTCAGTTTGCCAGCATGGTTACACCTTAAGAGCAAGCAGCATGGTCAAGATGCCTGATTGAACACAGGTGTCTGCTTAGCATCTAGATTTTAAGATGCGGATACAGCTCCACTAGCAGAAATGTGTACTGACTGTGAACTGCCTATGGTGCATGGACTCAGAAAACTCCCTGCTAGGCTTTTTAAGAGGCTTGTGTATTTATATGCCTCCAAGAAGGAAGTTCAAAAAATCAAAACAGTTTTCTGTCATACAAAGGTGACATAATAATACCATTCTTTTTTCCTGTTATGAATCAAAACTTATTCTCAGGAGGATGGGGAAGGGAGCCTTCATCTCTCTTTATCTGGAACTTTGTTGAAGGCTGACATCAAAATACAATTATATGGGTTGGACACATTTTTTTTCCTGCAAGAGGTCAGAAAGGTGAAGTCCCAATTTCCTCTGCCTTCCCTGTGGATAAAGGCCATAGCATATTTCTGCTGAGCAGCACTGGGAATGTTTACACTTTTCTTGGGAAACATCTTTCTTTCTTTTCTTTAAACAATTTATGACATTTTCTGGAAAGCAAGGGCAGCAGCAGTACATTCAGACCAACTTAAAAAGCCAGAGGTTCACACCCACCTCTGGATGGAAGTTTTCCAGCTGACAGTGTTGAACCAAAGTCAAAGAGGGAGTTCTAACCCCAAGTTTGGTTTTGTGCGGTTTTCAATTGTTTGGGAAGCAGTGGCAGCCTCTTTTCAATTAGAACCTGAGGAGAAGATGAGGATGAGGAAGTGATGTGATTTCCATGCAACCTGTTTGCATCTGCAGACACGCTCACTGTTTTACAGGCATGTGGCTCCATCTGCAACATCCCAGGTACAGCACTCAAGGACTGCTCCTGGTCTGTGCAGGTCAAGAGAAGGAAAGAGGCAGGTCTGATGCTGCAATGAGCGCACACTCCCCATGAGTAAGGGTTGCCCAGTGACCTCCCTTCTCCTTCTGACATGGCAGGACTCTGCAGCCTTCCTGCCATAGGGCTCTGTCTCAATGCTGTAGATGAGCCACACTCCTGGAAAGCAATGCTGGAACTATTAGAAGAGGCAAGGGTGTTGTTGCCAGGTAGTGCTCAAAGCTACTTCAATCCTTTATGGAAAAATATGATGCTTAAAAGAAAAAGTGCACTGTACGTGTATGCAAAGAGCTAACTGAAGTTAGCAATAAAAGAAGGATTAGCTGATCTGTGTAGTATTTACTGAATTCTCCCAGCTATGGTATACAGTTTCCTTGAATTTAATATCTTACTTGCATCTACCATTTCTTTGGGCACAAAAAGAGAATGCAAGACTGCCATATCCCCTGGTATGCAGGCTGCCATCAGCTGCCATCTAACCCTTATAATACAGAACAGTTCTTACATATGGGAGAAATGAAGACAGACGTGATTAATACTTGAAGCTGTTCACTGGTTTCTGTCCTCTTGGCAGAGGCTGTAGCAGCAGTTATCAGATTGGTGACAACCTTCTTATATCAAGTTTTGCACAATCAAAATTCCCCAAAGTATGGTGCAATCTACAAAACTTCTAGAAGGCCCATTTGGACCACTGATTTCTGATGTTACACATTTCTGATGTTCATTTGGCTAATCTGTTTTAAAATGAAAGCATTCATGTTTGATTTTATTTTCCACAGGATTGTTAGCAGTTAAGACAACTGTTTTCTCTCTATGGGCTCTGAAACACTAGAAGAAAATCTCAACCTCAGTAATGTTCATTCTAGTGCCACTTTCTAATCAAAGATTTAAAACCACTTTGCAAAGCACTAATGAAACAGCCAAAACTCACAACACTATTTTGAGCTCAATAGGATTCACTCTTACTTATTCTGATACTTCCTTTCCTCATGAAGAAGAGGAGACACCACAGTTATAAGTAATTAGCACAGATTTTGCAGCCCAGGACACTAGAATGTTTTCTGTGACCAAACATTGCCTAAAATGCAATGCTGCTATGCTTCAGATACCATAACTCATACTCACTTGTCCATGAATTAACTGTAACTTATTCCTGATAATTACCACTTGCTCACAGGTTCCAAACTACAGACGTATAGAACTAGGTATGGCTCCATCTCAGTTTATTCATGCCGAGTTCCTCTCCACTTCAGAATAAAGCCCAGACTGTTATTTTTAGACAACAACCAACAACATAAGTCAAATATTCTATAACCACACAGATGTCATTAAAAATGGCTCTTCAACTATGTGATTAGTGACTGATGAACCTACCAAAACAATTAAAATACATAAAAAAGCTGGACAAAACTGTTCAGGAACATCAAAATGTAATGAAAGCAAGTCTCTCATCCAATTAACACAGAGATATTTCTTTGGAAAAATAATAAAACAAACCCGATGGTTTAGAAAGGAACAATTGCAGCTGAGAATTCAAAAATACAACAACAAAAATAACAGCACAAGAACCAAGTTGTCTAACACTAAGGCCATCAGACTAAACACACACACTGCATGAAGACTATATTTCCACTGGGAGAAATAGCTATTTACATCACTCTTGATGGAGAAAATCCCCCCCCAAGTTAGATGTAGCAGCTTAGACAGGAGACACAAATTCTGCATCAGGAAATTAGCCAGGTAATTAAGTAGTTGACAACAAGAAAAAAAGCTACAGGCACAGATGGATTCCCAGCTGAGATTTTTAAGCTTTTGTAAGTAATATTTTCTCCTAAGCTGTTTAGAATCTTTAATGATGTTTCTAAGTGAAGGGCAGTTAAAATTGAATGAATCTGATTGAAATATTGTCACCTTTAATGAAGACAAACCAGTAAGTCTCTTGCCATTTGCCATGCCGTTTCAATATCAAAAATGCCTTCAAATAATTTGGCAAACAGATTGGAAAACTGCATAAAGCTCTCGATTAGCAGAGATCAAGTTGGCTTCAGTACTGGCAGGTGGATAACATCTGGTAGCTTGTGGATTGAGTCATTAAAGGAATGAAAGTGACATCATCAAATGCCGTAAAAGTTTTTGTTATGGTCAATGGGGATAACTGTTATAAGCATGACAGATAATGTAGGAGAAGCAGATCTGAACAATTGAAACAGTGAGATCAGGCCAGCCATTTTGCATGAAGTAAGAATCTGTACACTTTTGAAGGAATGTGTAGGCAACAGTGACTTCTCCCTTCCACTTCTGCTTTTCAGCCTGTTAGGAAAAGACAAGTACAGCAGATCCAGATAGCAATAAATGAGGAAACAGCAATAATTAACTAAGCCAGAAGATGCAGGTGGAGCAGGTAGGTTAAATTAAAGTTTTGAAAAATCTACTGACAGATATTTACTGATAGCTGACAGAAAGATTAACACTGAAGAATAAGCAAGATGCCTTTTTTAGAGTACTAGCAAAAGATGTAAATATGTCCCTGCCTGGCTAAACTGCTAAACACTGACATGGCTAAACTGCTCCAGATTGGTTTATGCTGATGTTACCCAAGACACAAAATCACATTGGTGACTAACTTGGTGACTAACTTAGTGTCTAACTAGTAAGTACATCTTGGCTGGGTGCAGCCAGTATTGTCTCCATGAACATATCTTTTGCCTGCTCATATTCCCAAATATTTTTAAGAGACAAAAATAGTTTTCAGAAGTGCAGAATTGGTGAAAAAAAACACCAAACATTTGGTAAGACATCAAGGACTCTCTGGTCACCTTGCTTTAACAAGCAACAGAATGCATCTGTGGGATTTTCAAGATGTTCCCAGAATCTGTTGGAGAGAGCCAGGTGGGCAGTGATGCTGAGATGCCATCAACTGCTTCAGACACATTACGACTACTTACTTCAGACACATTACTTCTACTTACTTCATGAGTGACATAATTCACCACTAAGTTTACACAACACGTACCCTAGAGACCTTAACTTCAGTTCTTCTGAACTCGTGTATCTCAGGCCAGGAACAGATAGTGCAGCTCTGTTATTCTGGTACAGAAAGTACTAAAATATTTCATATAGAACACTCATTATTAACTATACAGAGGAGCCCAATGGAGTTAGGTGTCTAGATCCCATGAACTTTTCTGCCTTACTTGAATAATCTCTAAAAGTTCCAGCAACCTGTAGGTTGAAAATTACTTTGTTTTCCTAGCTTTGTTTATTACGTTGCATTTCAAACCCTTCAGTTGAAATTCCACTTGAAATTAAAGAACTTTAAAGTCATTCTTTCAACATTTTAAAAATATTTAATGTTAAAACACAAACATGATATTAGCTACAGTTCAGTAATTTCCTAAACAAAAGTATCAGCATCAATATAATGAAGAATTTTTATTAAAACAGGAAAGAAAAGCCTCAGAGTAAACTCTTCTACCTTGTTTTATTTTGTTGTGGTTTGTGCTTTTTGTTTGTTTTTTCTTAAAAATTTTTTTTTGGATCAAGGTGTAAGAGACAAACACAGAAGGAGAAACACAGAAAATCTTGCTTTTTACTTTGACCACAGGGTCCAGCAACCTCTTCAACAGCTTCCAGTTCCCAAACAATTTTAGGCCTTCTTTTTGTCTTTAAATAGGAAAAAGCAGGCCTTCAAAGAACAAGAGAATTAACTGAAGGAAGGAAAGTCATTGGACTTTGAGGTATCACAAAGCATTTATAGAAATATATTTTGAAAAAAGTTGTTATTTCAAGCCTCTGAGAAAGGGTAGAATTTTCAGGCCCCAAGCAGAGACAAAGAGGTAATAATTAATTCTATGAAAGGTCTAAGGGCATAATTTCAAAACACAGCAGTGAGCTTAATAAGCCTGATACAAAAGACAAAAGTTAATTACATGAGTAAGTAGGGGAAAGACTTCTCCCAAGGAAATTCCCATTGTGTTTCGGTCCCCTAAATTGAAGGAGGGTGCCTTTTCTGATGATTTTTTCTGGTGGCAAAAGAAAATCATTAAAAGTTAGTAATTCAGAAGTAACACAATTCCTTCTTTCAGGATCATTTACAGAGGTGTATCACTGGCTACCGGAGAGAATGTGGGTTGAAAGATAACTTCATGCAGATATGGTAGACTCAACCAGAACATATGGACATTAATTTGATGTTTAAAATTACATAATATTGGATAAAAGGTGAAATTACCACTTCCTACATTAGTACTATAACAAGACTTATGAATATATGCCATAAAAAGAAATGCCTTTAGCACAAAAATGTGAGTAATAAGCCTAATTTTATTAATTCTGTTCAGTTATAGTGCATATTTGAGACCTGGTTACATAGATAGCAACTTCAAAGCTTTCTTCTATAGAAACAAAAAATTAGAGCCATACAGACTTCCTTCGATATTTTGATGAGACAGTCACAAGTGGAGCATATGGAATTAGTTTGCATTAAGAGAAGAAATATGTTCAGTATACCAAGAAGTGATCTATCCTGCAACTGAATGAGCAGTGCATGTAAACACATGGAATATCATGTTGACATCCACACTACCTAAACCTTTAAGCAAGTATTAAGACACAGATTGAGCTGACTCAAAAAAGTCATAGTCCAGGACTATGCTGGAGTATCCTACACTAGTTTGAAAATGGGCTGCCAAGAGCACACCAAGCACCCAAGAGAAATCTGTTTTATTTTTTTTAATATTTTTACTGGTACAAGCTATAATATTTTGTTCTTTTACTTCTGTCTTGCAATTTTGTTAAAGAACGTTGAAGATATAAGAAAGATGCAGGAAAAAGAAAAAACAGGTCAAATACTGAACAGACATACATTAAAAAAATCCACTGGTGTTCTACAACCAATGTTTCTTATTTTTCCTCTGTGAGACACAGCTTTGTCTTCTGAATAAAATTATTTGTATTTGTTTCACTTTTGGCTGACAATTTATAGTGCACCCAAAGAATTCGAGCACATTCATCAGGCAGAATGTGTATTTCAGGCATCCCTGCAGCTTGTACTTTCTCCACTGAAATATTTCTAAGTGTTTATAACCCTGGACTTACTCAATGTTTTCACCTTCCTCAGCTCAAAAAATATTTTAAAATGTGGTAGAAGACAACATGAAATGCAGAAGCAGATCAGAAGGAATTTTACTGACAAAATCATTCTGTCATTCACACAGCCTAATATGCTACCAAAAGGGATTCAGAAATGGAATAAATTGGTAGTAAATGTCCTTGTGATTCAAAGATCAAGATTTTAAAAATTAACTTTTGATTAAACCAGCATTCACAAACCTCCTTTCTCACAAATCACACTTAAGTGTGATGTGCAAGGGTTTTTATAGCTTTTTCTTATTTGTAGGCTCCATTAGGAAGAGTGGATTGGAAAGACAAAAGCATCACAGGCACATCTGCATACAAACAGCAAAACAGCAAATGCTGCAGCTGTGCTGATTCTCTGCCTGTATGCCAGAAACACTCCTGGCCAGCCATAAACTTTACAGACTGTGACACAAACCACACCAGCTACTCTTTAAAACTTTTAAATAAGCACTGTGATTTTTTGTCCCTAGCCCTTTGAGCACAAGAAGAGGCTCTGCAAGTACTAAGCACCCTCATTATCCTAATTCAACCCTCTCCTTAAATTTTCCCTTGTTCATGGTAACACTGCTCTTTTTGTAATGATAAATACTCTGTACCTTGCTGCTCAGTGCTGCCTTGCACCAACCTAAGCCCTACCCCAAATCCACTGCAACACTTGCAGGCCCCAGCTGCTTTTGGGATTTCAGGCTTGGTTTCTTCAGGTGATTTCCAATGGTTAGAATGACTCCTTTGGCTTGTGGCTGACTCCATGGACTGAGGCTGTGTCTCCTCTTTTATTTTAACTGGCTTGATACCAGTTTGTCTAAAAAGCTACATCAAATGAAGGCACACTTGATAAAGGTTCTGTCTTATCAGGAAAACTAGTACACAAGGATGTTTTTTATTCAGATGATAAATACTGCCTACAGATTTGCAAATTATTCAACAAAACCAGTCCTCTGTGCTTCTTCACTCTTCTTTTGCCTCTCCTTTCTGCAGTGGTAGGCACTGCTTTCTTGCTTTCCATCAGGTGTCCAGCAGGAAAGCAGGAAACAGTATCTTAGTATTCCTAGGGTAAGTTTCTTCTGTCTCCAAGAGCACTGCCTGACTCCAAGGAGTCCTGGAGGGATCTGCAGGCCAAACAGACCTGTACTCTAGAGTTCTTGTTGTCTCTTTCCGAGTAGCTGACACCAGTCCCTGAGAATGGGCCCAGGGGCTCTCTTTTTTCAGGCCAGAAACATCCCAAGGAAGATTTGAATCATGGACAGAGGTTTCCAGTAGGTGATTTTAGCTCTGCGGTTTCTCTCCATGATTGTAAGTGCCTGAAGGGTCTTGGTTCACATGCTGGAGGTCAACACACCTTTCCTCCCCTTTCTGGCTCATGAAGGATGCTGACAGTCACCGCACCCTGCAAAGACTGTTCCTCATTTGAAGACTGTTTCCTCAGTTCCTGAACCTGAATAGCAGTTGAGTAGGGAGAGCTACAGGTCCAGGTGGACCATGAAGTCCCCATAGCCTGCAGTCTGCATTTGCGTTCTCTACGGAAAAAAAAGCCTCACACAGGGATGTAGCTGTATCCAGAAAAAAGACCAAGGACCCTAAAAGAAAACCTCATTTCACATAATGTCTCTATTTTTTTTTTTTTATTCTTTTGTTTCTTTACAGCCACTCACACATAATAAGGACACAGCATCTGGGATGCGAACAAGCTTGGACCTAATTTGAGGTGCTTGTAGTGTGCCTTTACTATCAAGGCTGCAAATAAATGCAGTGAGGAAACAGACAGTAACTAATCTTGAAGATATATTTTTCTTACCCTTTATGCTATTCACTACTTTTTCCGTATTTGCTTGTAATACCCCACAACCTATCACTAGTTGTCATAGTTACCAAGGGGGCAGATTTTAAAAGTTAAGTGCATGCCAACATCCCTTCAACAGAAAGATAGACTATGTCTTAAATCTTTAGTTCTCTTCACCAAGAGTTAATGATTCAGCCAATTCAGGCATTGCAAGGCACACAAGCATTAAAAATATAATGAATAAAAGAAAGTAAGTTATAACTAGGCAATTTTTAAAATGTGCTTAAATTACTGATCCAACCCAAAGCAAACAAAAACAATCATTTCACAAGACTGAAATGTGTGGCACCAGAATGTACTGCTAGCTGGTATTTTCAAAAGAATTCTATTGTTTGAAGTACATAACATTGCCAAAAGACACAATAATTTTATTACATTGGCTTAATGAACAGTAAACTGCTCTGTATACCATAAAATGGAGGGCAAATTTGAAAAGAAGCAAAATCTGCAAACTGAAATATCTCCGCTGCATGCCTTGGCCATAAATCAGTCCAAAGGAAATAGTAAATATAAAAAATTACTTCAGTCTCAAAATTACCCAAATTTTATCAAAAGCACAACACCTAACTGTTTGTTTCTGTAATAAATTGGCTATAGATAGCTGTAACAGCAAAAGTTTGGAAGTCTGTGCTGAAGGCAAATGCAGAAGGCATGTATATTTAGACAGCTAGTCAGTGGAAAAAAGGAAGATATGATTAATCAACGGCCTTAGATAGAAAATTTCTTTATATGTAATTGTAAGGAGCAACTCTGCTTTAATTGTAGCATTGAGAGAATATGTCTTTCAAATGCTAAATTATTCATCTTGTTAAATACTTGAATGATCTTTTCTTAAATCTTCATGTAGGAGGTAAAAATTCTACAGACAATAATTAAGGGAAGATACTGGAGGAAAAATTATATGAAAAATGTAGAAGTCTCTTATCTGCTGAGACTGATAAATAGTAAATATGAAAGGAGAAAAAATGAAAAGAATAAAAGAAAAAAAAAAAAACAAACTGAAGGGAAAGCCATGATTTGAGAAGCTGGTTTCTTAAAACAACAAATAGTGACTCATCATAATAGAGAAAGAATTAGTCATTCTTTGCAATGCTACAGTACGTCCTCTTCATGAGTTATGGAGAAGATATGCAGAATATGGACTAGACTCGAAATCAGGACATAAATGGCTGATTTTTAACAAAGGTTCAGAGAACAATGAACCAAAGGCTGAAATCCCATGCATTATAGTCTGTGTACTGCAGCATCAAGCTGTCCACAGAATACAAACTGGATTCAGGCAGGCAGCTCAGAGATGCAGTTAATCACAAAGCCTAATCCTGGTGTCTCATGCAAGCAAAATTACCCTGGATTATACAAAGAGATATTGCCAAAATGAAGATGACAAGACCAGGATTAGGCATTCCTTCAGAAACCAGTCAACTAACAGTTGACATCATCTATCAGGATTCCACCAGTTATCTGTCTTCCTGATGCTATTTTTATGGGCAAATGGAGCACGACTGGGCCAAATAATCAAATCTTTTCTATGTGGGAAGTAGTCCATATTAAAGTATATAAAACAGAATAATTTGTTCTACCCCAAAATATCACATGGAATTATGCAAATATAGTTATTTTGAGAATAAATACTCCAGATTTATTCTTGAATAACTTAATGTGGAACATGTATCAATGAAAGAATAATTTTTTAAAAATTCACTTCTAAAGGCAATTAAATTAAACTTGAATGAGATATTCCTATTATTCTCTTTCATATATGCTTGGGAAAAAAAAATGTATTTTAAATTTACATTTTAGTCCAATCCTAGTTAACTTTCAATGAAAGTAGAAACTGTATTTTTTTTCTTTTTAGCTTAACCTGTTTCCAAAGGATACTGAATTAAAACAAACAAGCAACACTTTTAATGGAGAATAAGTATGTAAATGTAGAGATATACAGAAAAGTTGTACAGCAGTGTATCATCACATTAATGTATTTCTTAATTTCCACATGTGGACAAGACTTTGGTATCCAGAGACTGACAATGCTGCCTACATTAGTTCTGTAATAAGGACATTTGTACTCACTTGTAGTAATAGCATCATAAAAGTGTGCCAACAAAACACAGGATCAAACAAAACCTAAAACATTCAAAAGGTTTGAGAGAAGCAATTCACTGCTCTGTTAGTGAACACAAACAGGTTTGTCAGGCTGTGGAATGCACATTACATCTTGCACTGAAGACATACGCTAAGCAAAATATGATTAAAGAACAGCTGTGGATCCATAATGGGCAAAGGACACCTCAGAGCCCCCTGTCTTCTCAGTGTAAGAAAGACAGCTTTCTTGTAGGAACGTGTTGAAAGCCTCTTGCCTTACTGCACTTTTACTGCCTCTGAAAGGCCCAGATTATTTCTTCTCATCACTCTCTGTTAGCATGACAGTGTTTTCTGTTTGTTTCCACTAGACCTAATACAGTCAACAAACTAAAATGCACCTTACTCTATCTGACCAGGAGTGCTTTTTCTAATTTATACCTACAGCAAGCTCAGGTTTATGCTGTGCTAGGTGTGTGTTCCAAAATATTTCACTTGTTATAGAAGAACCAAGTTAGCCAAAAGAACAGTTTACCTACATAGAGAAATGATAGGTTATCTACATAAAGGAGTGATACCTACAAATCCTTCCAAGTGAGAAAAAGATCAGCTATTTAAGCAAGCAGTGAACACGTAGCTCCCATCCCTCCCAAACCTGTTCAGATGTATCATATATGAACTGTAAGTCTCAAGAGGGACAATTAGCATTATCCTTGTCTTGTTTAACCTGGCCCTTTGGCAACTAACTTTTTCTGGGATTTTTTTGGTTGGATTTTTTGTTGGGTTTTTTTTCCCTTTTTTTTTTCTTTTTTTTTTTTTTTTTAAATGTGGGCTGCTTATATGGTGACCATAATTTATTTGTATTTCCCAAAGTGTTTTGTGTTCCAACTTAGCTTCTTCTACAAGCAAAATGCTTTGAATCTAAGGGAGGTAAGGAGGAAGGAGGCGGGAAGGGTTAAAATACCCTTTCTTTTAAAAAAGCATTTACTTGAATGGATTTATAATCACATAGGTCTTAAGAAGAGTTACAGCAAGATCCACATGAGAACCACTTCAGGATTTACGCAGAACATCCTAAGACACCTCTGTTTAGGTTTGGGGCTTCAGCTCTGGACCTTCCAAGTTCAGGTGCCAACTGGAGCTGCCCAGTGCCTCTTCTGATTCCTACGTTCCCAGGTAGCACCATGCAGATGGCCAGAACTGCCCATCTTTTTGGTGCCAAACTTAGCTGCTGACAAAGTAACAAGGATTCAATAACAAGCTGTGTTTCTTCTGAAGCCCTCTGGGAGATGAACATTACAATAGGCACTCTTAGAGCTCACCTAACCTTTGGCAACAAGTCACATTACAGTGCCCTCTGACAGTATTTCTCCTGTTCCTAATGCTTCTTGTATTTCTTGTTTTCCAGGAGAAAAGCTTACACAGGAAGGGTGGGGATTGCCTCCAGCCAGCTTCACAGCCAGCCTGGTGCTGACTGCACTTTCCTAGAAAAGAGATAGGAGATAAGGTTTTTGACAGCCTCAGGCTGAGGAAGGCAAGTAATTCCTCTCTTCTGTCTTTCCTAGGCAAACACTCCAACCACTCCACTATTTTGCTTAAGGCAAACCCAGCTACCATCTTCCTCCCCCTCCAGCCCAGTCCTTTCTAAACAGCCACTCGTCTCTGGATTCTGGGGACTGCCCCAGACTGCGAATCTGAGCAGAACAGAAGAACTAGGTGTTTGAAAAGCGTGCCTTAGCTCCCTGCATGGGTAGGATTTTCAACATGTTGCTTTTTGGAAACCTTCATGATAGTTCTAGGGAGCAATTTGCTCAGCAGGAAGGCTGTGATTTTCTCCATGTGGCTTTTCCAAATGCCTGCTTCTCAGCACAAGCCCTGTAGAGAGCTTATGTATGTTATGCAAGGTCCTGTTTTTTTTTTTCACAGGATGGCCAATCTGCACTGCTGGGTGGATAAGGAGATTGTCTCTTGCCTCTCTGCCTATTTGCCAGGCTGCCACTGCCCATTTTTCCAAACCATGCTGTGTAATTACAATTGTGCATCCTTCTCTATCAGAACTGAAGCTGTGTCAAACCTCCACATTGCTCACCTAAATGAGAGGTGCTACAGGAGCTATCCTCAAGGCATTTGTGATCTTTTTTTGGATCTCATAATTAGGAAAGTTTTAAGTATGTTCCTGAGTTCAAAGCCAAAAATGACATACAGAAAGAATCCTTTACAAATTAATCTTCTCCTCAGCCTGAATTTGGTATGTCATGCAACTAAAAACACCACCCCAAAATAGTGGTTATGCCAAATCTGATTTGATGGACTTCAGTTGACTTAATACTAGTAAATACTAGTTCAGGTTTTCTCCTAGACAGTATGAAAAGATTAGTCAAAGTGCTTTGTTGGAAACTAGTGAGACCTCTGTGTGTGTGAGAGAAATAGGGAACATACAATTTTGAGATATTGGAGAATTAGATTAAATGAAATCCTCATAGAAATGTTAGTGTCTGCAATGGTCAGGGTTGTGCTCCAGATTCAGTACCAAATTCAGTACTATGTACTCACTCCCAAAAGAGGCTGGCTGATAACTGAAATCAAAGTAATAATAAAGGAGCTATTTACTTGCTCTCTGATTGGGACTCCAAATTCTCATCAAATCAGGAGCAAATACAAAAAGTGAATCTGATCACTTCTATTCGGGGGGGGGGGGGGGAGGATTTGTATTCAACATGCAGATATGGAAAGATGTTGTTTTCTTTTTTAAAAACATGACTCGATTTTGTTGATTGTTGAAAATTAGCTTCATGAATATTTCAGCAAGGAAAAAGCATTTCATCAAGTATTCACAGACTTCACAGAGCTAATACACAATTGACTTAAAATAACTTGTGTTTACAAGGCTGTATTATACAGAAAAAGAGCAACTTGGTTGGTCCAGAGTGGGGGATTATCAAAGCGGATATCAAAGCAAAAGATCTCTCAACTTTTTGGAGGCAGGCAGAGTGAAGAATATTGCAAAGGGCATTCCTTACCAGGCTATATAATTTTAAGAGTAATGGGTCTGGGTCAAATCCAGAACTTCTGAACTGAGTGCCTCTATTTTGCCTCCTGAATTCTCTTCAGCCTTTCAGTGAATGGACTAGACAAAATCAGGTGAAATGCTGAAATTTTTATGGATTTAACAATACTGAAAGTCAAAATCACATCAATATTTCTGATTAAATAGCCTTCATAGCCTATAGCAAGATTTCTTTGGGAAATCATAACTTTGTGACTAAGAACCAGAACAAATTTGGCTACAAGCTATGATAAGTATGTACAAACATTCTTGTCTGACAAACTGGCTGGAAGCCCATTTAATAAAAATTGTCACCATCTTCTTGTTGATTTACCAAACACAAGGTTGAAAAATTCTGTAGAGTGGGTTGGAGTTCATACATCAAATCTAGAAAGCATACAGTTTTCACATACAAAGTGCTCTAGTGATGTACTTTCTGCTATTCTGAAGGCACATTTAATAAAAGTCATCAGTAACATTTTTACTGAAGCAAGCCACCATCACAGCTACTGGGGAATTCACGCTATAATGTGATTGCTTTGAGTCTTGTTATAAAAGGTAAAACTCAAAAAAATTATCTTAATCCTATGTGTAGTCTCTTCTAATCTGATATTCCCCAAATATACTCTACTGTCCTGGGTTCAGCAGTAGCAGTCATTTTTCGCCTTCTTGGTAGCTGGTGCAGTGCAGTGTTTTGACTTTCAGCTCGGGTACAGAGCTGATAACAATGATGTTTTGGTTTGGCCAAGGACTTTGTGAGCTTCATGCTCTGTCAGGGAGGAGGGGGAAGCCGGGAGGAAGCAGAGAGAGGACACCTGACCCAAGCTAGCCAAAGAGGTATTCCATACCACAGCACGTCATGCCCAGGAGGTAACTGGGAGTTAGCCAGAAGGGCTGGGAGTCTGCAGGGTTGGAGGAGGTATTGGTTGGTGCTTGGTCGGAGCTTGGTCGGGCTGAGGGGGGCAAGTTATCGGTTGGCTGGTGCTGAGGTGTTGTATTCTCTTCCCTTGTTATTTCCTTTATCATTGTTATTATTGGTGGTAGCAGCAGGGATTTGTGTTATACCTTAGTTACTAAACTGTTCTTATCTCAACCCGTGGGAGTTGCATTCTTTTTGATTCTCCTCTCCATCCCTCCAAGAGTAGGGGGAGGGCAAGAAGGGGGGGAAGTGAGTGAACAAGTTGCCTGACTGGGTTTAAACCACTACATCTACGTTTTCTGCGTGGCAGTAAACAACACATTTTCTGTGAACATCAGCAACAGTGTTTGTAAATGCTGTGCTTGCAGGTTTAGCACTTTGGCTTGTTACCTCTTAGGTTTCATGAAAGAAGGATGTCCAAGAAACATTTTGCTTATCTACAAAACACCATGGAAGGACAGGGCAGACCCCAGAGATCTAAAAACCTAGAGTAGCAGGCTTGTGGTTTTGGAATTATGCTGCTGAAAACATATGTAAGTGTATATAATTACATTTCTATCATGTAAACTGTGTTACCCAAAAGTGTCCATCTCAGTAGATGAACTGATCTTACAATTTTTTGCAATCTTTATCTGTCTAGAAAGATATTCCACTGCTGTAGATAAGTGCAAGTATGCCAGTTCTCGCCAGAACCTGCACTAGCTTGAGTGGATAGCAGAAAAAAACCTCCTCTTGAATGTACAACCAGAACTCCCTGGATAGATGAATTGAGCTTAAACCCAAGAATTATTTTAGTTCTAAGACACTAGTTCCAGAATAACCTTAAGCTACAGATAAATGTCAGGTTTTAATTTGGAGGTTATATTGATATCTATATTATATGTCACATTTGTGTGATAATTACAAAGACACTAAAATGAAGGCCAACTGATCAATTACTAATGTATCATATAGTGTATCTGCAATCCTAGCTTTGCCCATATGGAGTCTTTATGAAGAGTATATCCTACAGACATTTATACACACTTCTAAGCAAATGTTATCCTAGTTGATTTTATCTTCTGAAGTTTAAAATGTTTTCCATATTAAATCCCTGCAAAGGCCTATTGATTGATTAGCATTGGTGTGGCTGCCAATTAATACATTTAAATTCTTCTATTTTTGAGGTTATATTGTGTCAAAGTATTTAAGTTTTCATCTTTGACTAAAGCATGTGATTTTTTTTTTTTAATTGAGTTTGAGAATGATTTTGCAGAAAAATTTTTATTCCCAGTGCATATTTGTAAGAATGACAAACCAAAACAATGTAGTGCCCAAATATACTTCACAACTGGTATTAAATTGTGTTACGTGAGCTCAGCTGGACTCAGCAGCAGAGACAAGTAATTATCTCTCTCCTTCTCCCACTACTCTCCCAGAATGAGGGAAAGATCATACAATCAGCAGTGACAATATAAAGTGAAGTCCCAGGTATACACACATGCTACCTGAGAAGATCAGACCTTTGCTATGCATCAGCATAGATTTGCAATTAATGCTAATGTGAAGGGGATTTTTTGTAGAAAAAGAATGCAATTAAACACTGAAATGGTGCTGATTTGAGATACCATTGACTAGTTTGTGTCACAGAACTCCCTAATGAGAATCAGTTTCTTTCATAGCAAGCCCTAAATGTTATCAATCAAAATGCAGCTCCCTATGGATGTGGACACCCTTTGAAATAATATGCTATCAGGATAAATAAGGACACTTCCATTTCTCAGCGTCAATGGAAAAGTGCTTAAAGCTTTTGGCTGCCTGTTTATGAATTTTAATGATTTGTCTCACAGGGAGGCAGCGTTAGTTTTCAAAGTGATTCAGACAAGTCAGTACAATATTAGAAAACAGTACAAAAGCATGAGCGATAATATAATAAAGCACTTTGATGAAGCTATGTTGGGGAAGGCAAGCCGGCTTATGTAAAATCACCCCCACTGTTTCTCCTCCTAAACTACAAAATTACCAACTTTGGATCTTAGTTTCCAATGTCATTTTCACCTTTTGTTTCTAAATCGTTTGTGGTATGGAATGAACAGTAAAAATAGAGGCTGATATTACATTTTGGTCTCAGATGGAGAATGATTTGACACTTCCAGCCACTGGAGGATTACAAGGCAGACTGAAGTTAATTTTGGCTTTTGAAAATGTTTGCTTACTTTAATTACTTTAGCAGGGGATTTAAATCCAGAGTATGATTTATCTTTAGCAGAAACCAATCCAATATCAAGGCCTTTGAAGTTCTCCATCTAACCTCTACTCTTCAAGTCCCCTAGACACGTGCACACATCTACGTCCTGCAACAGCCCTGCAATGCCTTTGTCCAAACCACAGCCACAAATGCAGGGGAAAGCTGCCTTGGCTGGGCCTAGGATCCTAGTTTAGCCTCTTTTGCTTGCTGTATTCCTTACATTTCCTGTATTTCCTAGCTGTGGGCAGTCCTATGAATAGTTTTGTTAACTGCAAAATGGAGAACATCACTATCCTGTTGCAATACCTATATGAGGCTCATTTCTGCAGCATCCTTGATTTCTTGGTTCCTTTAAGTGGATGCCATGGTGGCTACAGAAGACCAATGCTTAGAGCAAAAAGCCAGCTCCCAAGTAGTCGCTGTCTGGGCACTGGATGAGCTACTAAAGACCCAGGAGCCTGGGAGAATGAAGGGTGTCTCTCTGATGGCTGTAAGGAAAAGGAAGCCCAGAATGCCCCACAAGTTGAAAGAACAAACCGATTTCTCCCACTGCTTCAGTTACACCACTTGATCTCTCAGCACAAGTGGCTTCCCTCCATGCTGCCATGCTCCTGTCTCCCCTGCTGAAATGACATGACAATTCCTATCTTGATGACAGAGAGCAAACTTTGGGTTGTTAAAAGTCTCTCAGGGAAGACCTTCGTTTGCTCTCTCATCTGATTTTCTTAGGACTTGCTGTACTTACCTTCAGGATCTTTGCTTTCAGGATCTTTCCTTGTACTTACCTTCAGGTACTTACCTTCAAGATCTTTGCTTTCAGGACCTTTGCTTTCTCTAGACAGACCTTTAAATGCAACAGCAGATGGAAATCCCAGGTTTGTTGGAAGCCTATGTGAGTTTTCATGTGAGTTTACACATGTTTCTCAGTTCCTCCTTTGACCTTAATGCCAGGAACTTCTAAAAACACTCAACGTTCTGCAGAAATTTATTAGAATAACATAAACTCAAAGCTGACTTTCTTCTCATCTTCTTTTCTTGTCATTATCCTCATTTTCTTCCACCTCCTTGTTTTATTCTCACCTTTACCTATTGAATTGTTTTCTTCTTCAATCTTATTTCAGGTTCTCATATCCCTTGTTCATGGGTCTTTCTTTTGCAGCTGTTCAAAACCATATCTGTTCTAATCCATGTTCATTCTCTTCCTTCAAACTTCTTATTTACACTGAAGTCCAGCTTTCAAATTATATTTAATTGTCCTGCATTTATGCTTAGTGCCACCTCCCAGCTGATCTTTTTCATCTTTGTAGCATTTGTCTCATCTCCCATACTTCTGCTTGTTGTGAAATTTATAGGAGACAACGTTCTTAGCATAGCAAAGACATAAGCAGAGCAACTGTGCATTTGAAAAAAAAATCAATTCTTTATAGCCAGGAATGGTAGACTCTAAGCCAAGTTAAGTATTGTCATAGTATCCTTCAAAAGAGATTTGAAGTAGATAGAAAAAATTTGGTTCACTGCTGCAGTCAGCACTAGTTATTACTGTATGAGACCACATGATATGTTATAGTCATCACACTCAGTTAATGAGATCACTTGATAGTAAAAAGCACATTTAGGAAGTGGTAAACGTGATATATAAAATGCTTTATTCTGGCATTTAAGCACTACCACACCCAAAGAAATATGTTTTCTGCCTTGCATTACGTTAACCATTAGCCCAACACCAGAGTAGTTGTTAGCTGACTCTGTTTACTGTCTGAGCAGGTGATTACCACACCTATCTATGAGGAGAGTCACTAACATTTTCCTGGAAGGGGCATTAAATAGTTTGGAAGTCTGAAACTTTTACCTGATTTAGAGCTAGGGCACTGTTACAGGCACATTTTGGATCATGACCAAAAAAGCGTGATTTCCCAAATCCCTTCTACCATCTGTAAATGGAAAATAGATATGCAATGACTGACCTCAAAACCTCAGACTAAGTCATGCAGGTGTGAAGTATTATAACCAGGTCCTGACTGGACAATATCAAGTAAAAGAAACTTTTGGATCTAATCAGCATGTAGGTAGATTTTATCCTTTTTCATTGCTGCTTGCTTGCTTCTGTAACCATTGGCATCTCACGACCTACATTTGGATTCAGTTAAGGAAATTATTTTGCATTCTTTTGACTTAGCTTTTCTTACAGCAGTTATAGGGTAACTGGCAAATGTGAAGGTCTTTGTAGGCTTTGAAACAATGAGTCTTTAAACACATTGTAGTGCACCAGTGCTTCAGACAGATCACAACCCTACCACATTGCTTTGGGACATCTAAAGAGTAAAACTGAATTTCTTGCATTTGTGGTGTTCAGACAGTACTAATAGACACACTTCTCCTTCATTCTTCCCATTGCTTTTTACATTACCCTGATGCCTAGGAGTCACAGTCATGGGTTTGTGTCCCCTACGTGCTGACTTGGGAAGCACCCTGCAAGATAACCACAATTGGTGCCTCTGTAACCTGAGTCTAAGGAAACATGTTCTGACCCCAGTCTCCCAGTGACACTTTTTGTTGTCCATGAATGTATACTACAAAGCCTCATGTGTCAAGAAAGGTCCCCTCCCTAAATGGGTCAGACTGTGGAAATCACCCAGCTAAGCCACATGAAAAGGCTGCAAACTGGTCCAGGGGACAATAAGAATTTCTGTTTGTAAGAGAGCCTTTTGCTCAGGATTACCAAACTTCTAACAAAAGAGCTGCTTAAGAATGCAGTAAGATTACAAAACCAGATAAGAACATACAAAGACTTGAAGCAGGGTTATAAAGAGTAGTATTTATTAAAAAACATGCCTTCATGCGTCTCAGGGCACTCCATCCAAGGAGAGCAATAAAATCAGTCAACAAGCATGCAGATTTGGAGCTCAGGTACTCCCTCAGAGGTCTGATGATATCTTAACACAGAAGTGACATTTATTGCCCAGTAGATGAAAAAAAAATTTTATATGCAAAATGGCAAATCAGATCATTGAAATGTTTGTGAGATTCAATGCTTATTTTGCTAAGGAGGTAAGAAATTTGTAGAATTCATGTAAAGACATGACCTTCCATGCCCAAGCCATGGTTAGTATTTGTGGCAGCTCTGATTAAAAGTTAGGCATTCCCGGGTTGCAGTCTCCTGATGAGAATTGGAGACTTGTTTCCACTCACTCTAGAGTAGGCAGTGTCAATAAGCCTTTGACAGAAAGAAGTGCTTGAATATCAAACATCTGTCAAGCTTTAACTTAATCAATTGGGAATGAACATCAAAAAAGGTGAGCATAAAGCAGTACAAGCTCTAAAGCCGCATTCCTTGTCTTGAGGTGGAAGCTACAAAACACAGAAATCCTGTGTCAGCAGATCTCAGATCATGGCAGGCATGCAGGGAATAAAAGATATCAAAATCAGGATGAGCTAAACCCATGACGTACAACCCTGCAAATAATCTGCTATTCAACAGATGCCAGCATAGAGCTTTCAACACTGGGGACAGATGTTTGAAATGCTTAATGGGTGCAAGAAGCCCTGCCTCTGCACGTTGCATCTCTTCCTGATGTGTCCACAAGTGCTTGGTGAGGCAAGTACAGTGCCAGTTTAATTTCCTTCTCCCAGAATTATGACTTTCTGCATAGCCTGTTAGAGACCCTGCTGATGATCTAGGTGAAATGCTGAGGTTTTATCTTTTGAAATAAGCAGGTATCTGGCAACAGCTTGAGATTTGTTTGGTTTTCATACATACAAACACAGCAATTCTAAACATAGCAACTAAAAATGAACATGAGTATTTGTTACAGAGGATGTGAATTCACAGACTACTAGGTGCCAATAAATCCAGTCTTACAGTATATTAGAAGAAAATAATGTGTTTAGTCAAGTGATCTATATCTAAATAAAAATACAGTGATTTGTATTTCCAGCCACTGCAAAAAAAAAATCTTAAAAACATCCTCTTAAGTACTGGGGAATCATACTCTTTTTGGTATCCCACTTTACTGATGAGAAAATCAAGACCACAGCTTCTTGTAAGAGGCATTTGTCATAATTTACATGTGATCTCTGGCACTGAGAGGAATCATTTATGAGCCCCTTTCCAGCTGTAACTTGAATTAGCTTTACTCTTGCTTTGGGTGTACACAATTCTTTTAGAATCTCAAAATGGGAGCAGGAGTATTTGAGCTAAGGCTTAAATATTCAAATAAATCAATAAATATGCATACCTACCTCTGTTTGAGTAGAACAATGAAAATACAAGCAATTATATCCTTTTTTTTTTTTAGGGGAATCTGAAAGTATTAAGCATTTTAGACCTCCCTTTCTTAATAATTATCATTAGAAGAACTTCTTTACATGGGTAACAACATCAAAACAGCAAACTTGACTAGCCTATAAAGTCTGTCTTTACTGCCAGCGGCAGTGAAGGCAGACTTTGTTTTAATTTGTTATACTGATTGCTGGGATTTTTTTTTAAAGGATTATATTTTCCTCAGATGCATATAATTGTTCTAGATAAAGTATGAGTTGAAGTTCTGTTCTTTGCCTCATAAATTCTGACCCTCACAGATTTTTTCTTCTAATTTAGAAAGGGTTTTGGCATGAAATGCAAAGACCGTATAAACATTGCTTTTCTCCCTAGATTAGATATTGAACTGCCTGTTTAGGTGCCCTGTGGCCACTTTACTGTACAGATTCTTATAGGAAACAGAGAAACTAGGAGACATATTTCCTTTTTCGGAAGACTTGTACTTTTTACTTATGAAAGCTGAACTCATTGTCAAAGGAATCTTTTCCCCATGATGATTATTCCCAGCATGGATGAAAAATGGACATTGATATTTTTCATGCATCTATTACTGAAATTCACCTACAGAAAGCTGTACCAGTGGTTAGGAAAAGAGGACATCATTAGGTTTTTGGGGGGTTTGTCTCCAAAAGAAAACAGCTGGACAAAGTGATGGATTTTTCCCACAGAACTTTCTATGACCCATATAGTTTAAAATGTCACTGAAGCTACAAAACGTATTGGATATTCACAGTAAAGTTCAGAAATCCTTCTTTAGATACTTGAATAAGAGGTCCCTGGGGATCTTGGAATTTATTTAGATGTTATAATACCTTAACAATGAAAATAACTTTTCAAGCTATCAAAGGTTTTTTCTAGGTTTTCTTCTGACTTGTGATTCCAAACTACAGTCATCGTTTCCCCACCCCTTCAAAGCTAATGTATTAGGCTGCTTCACATTCCTTGTTCCCAGTTACAGAAAAAAGAAATACAGTTGTTCCTTCCCGACAACATTAATTTTTCCCAGTAAGCCACTCCTTCCCTCTGTCCAATACTGCAATATTTAAATCTTATGAACATGGTGAAGAATCTTAGCTTTTGTGGGATCCCAGGGCATTAGGGAATTAGCAAATACTTTTCTTGCATTTTCAACAGTGTTAATAAAATATTTAATTACCAGAGAAAACTTTGTCTTATTTGTGATCAAAGGCAATTGAACATTATTTACTGTGTGATCAGTATGAGCCTGAATAATACAAATTATAATAACAAAAGAGGTCAGTGGGTAATAACAGGTTTTTTCTTCTCCTTAAAAAAAACCAACAACTAAACCCAGGAGCATAACAAACACAATGCCATTTGAGTGCATTTCTGGGAATACTTACTTAGCAAACAGCAGCACAAGTCAATATTAAAACTCCATAACAAATTTATACATTTTAAAAATTCACTGGGATTCAAATCCAAACAAAGGCTGCTAATTGACAGAGAAATAATAGAATTACTGCTATATGCTAGGATACTGGCTATAACAAATAATCATGTTGTTGTCTGTTGTCACTTCCACAGACATCCCAGTATAAATGACTCCTCTTGTGCCCCAAAAGAGAAAAACAAAAATAAAAATATTCCCAAACCTGTTCCCTCTGTACAGGTATTACATGTTTCCTAAATGGAGTGGTGGTCATACAATTAAGAGGAGAACATCCTATAGTGCAAAAGAGCAGGGCTTAGAATTGATTTCTTAATTTTTTTTTAGATATGGGACTGTCATATGGGTTATAAATGGCAAATAACATTCTAATGGGCAGATTAGGACTGTTAACAAATGCTCCACAAGTTCTTCCACCACACAACTTCACCAGCTGCAATACTCCTTCTACAGACAGCTTACATCTTCCTAATCATTGTTCCACTTCAATGCAGAAACATACTCAAATTTAGCCAGCTTCATGTGGAGACAATCTAATATTTGTAATATGAAGTAAGCTGACCTGCAAGAAATTTGATTCAAATTAGTTAGACCTACAATTTGGCTTCATTTTTTTTTTTCTATATGGTAGTATTACTACATGAAAACATTTTTCTTCTGCTCTTAGAAATGCTGTCCAGACTATTTTTCCAGCTCAGCCCTGACAGGTCTTTCTCTCGGTCCTTGATAAGTGTCACAACACACCTTCCACATTCATTCAAAGCCTTTCCTTCTGATCTGCCCATTTTTCTCACCGACTATATATCTGCCGCAGCTTTTCTTCCTCCCACACATCAGCCTAAGCTATTTTTGCCTCTTTGGGTCACACATGACCCATCCTTTCCACAATCCCAACTGGGGCTAACTCCCATCTCCTTGCAGTAGGCTACCACTTTTCCACCAATGCCACCACTTTTCCACCAATGCCACCCAGCTTTTCCAGGCTCTGCTCTGAGACATGGAAGGAGTACCTAACGAAGGGGCAGAAGCCATCCTCTTTGTGAGGACACTTGGTGAAATATTCAGGATGACTGTGTCCCTGCCACGCTGATCTCTATTGTTTTATCTATACTTTCTTCTCCAGACACTGCTGACTTTCAAGAAATAGTGTTCACCATAGCAATACCCTGCAAAATTACCTCTGTCTTGCCTTCGTGCAGTGACTTTCAGCTGGTGTATGTCCACAGCCCCTGAGATGTGGTCAACAGCTCAATGTCCAACTGGAGATGGGTAACAAGTGGTATCCTTCAGGGATTAGTGTTGAGATTGATGCTGTTCAATGTCTTTGTTAGCCCCATGGACAGTGGGATTGAGTGCACCCTCAGCAAGTTTGCCAATGACTCAAAGCTGTGTGGTTCGGTTGATAACACTGAATGGAAGGGATACCATCCAGAGGGACCTTGACACGCTTGGGAGGTGGCCAAAGACAACGTCATAGATTTTAACCAAGCCAAGTACAAGGTCCTACAGCTGGGTCACAGCAATCCCAGGCACAGCTACAGGTTGGGCAAAGAAGAGATTCAGAGCAGCCCTGTGGAGAAGGACTTGGGGGTGTTGGTTGATGAGAAACTGAACATGAGCTGGCCTCATTGTGCACTCGCAGCCCAGAAAGCCAACCGTATCCTGGGCTGCATCAAAAGGAGCGTGACCAGCAGGTCGAAGGAGGTGATCCTGCCCCTCTACTCTGCTCTTGTGAGACCCCACCTGGAGCACTGTGTGTAGCTCTGGTGTCTTCAACATAAGAAAGACATGAAGCTGTTGGAACAAATCCAGAGGAGGGCCACGAGGATGATCAGAGGACTGGAGCACCTCCCATACGAAGACAGGCTGAGGAAGTTGGGGCTGTTCAGGCTGGAGAAGAGAAGGCTGTGTGGAGACCTCATAGCAGCCTTCCAGTATCTGAAGGGGGCCTATAGGGATGCTGGGGAGGGATTCTTCACCAGGGACTGTAGCAGTAGGACCAGAGGTAATGGATTTAAACTTAAACACGGGAAGTTCGGGTTAGATATAAGGAAGAAGCTCTTTCTGTGAGGGTAGTGAGGCACTGGAATGGGTTGCCCAAAGAAGTGGTAAATGTTCCATCCCTGGCAGTGTTCAAGGCCAGTTTGAATGAAGTCTTGGGTGACATGGTTTAGTGCGTGGTGTCTCTGCCCATGGCAGGGGGTTGGAACTAGATGATCTTAAGGTCCTTTCCAACCTAAACCATTCTATGATTCTGTGATTCTATGATTTTATGTTGGCATTATTGTATTAACAAAATACCCAGAGCAGGGGGAGCAGCAATCTGCTGAGTTTAGATCTTACCTTTTTAAATTCCAACTTTTGATTTCCTTTGGTCTTACTAACATCAAATAAAGCTGTTTTCTAAACCTGATAACAATAAGGACGTGAGAGAGAATTTGTGAAAGTCACTATTGGTATGCTACATGCTGTACAGAGTACTCTAAGTGTGGTATTTGCATAGGTCTTCTGCAGTGACTGGATGAGCAAAATCATGACATACAGCCTCTATTTGTAAAATGTCACATAACCAAAATTTGTGTTCAAGGACTTACATGGTGGAAGCATGAAACACTATTTATATAAAGCAAATAAGCATGACTTTGATTAGTACTTTGAAGTGAAATCTATCCCTAGGCCACCTCTTTGACATGCAGGCGTCAGGAGAGCAGAACAGCGTCTTGTTAGAGGGAGAACAGCAACAAAGTTGTTAAATGAGAAAAAGGATCTTTACTGACCTTTAGCATCCAGCACTTACTAGAAACCCAGTGTTTCAATCAGCGTACCTCCATGGACAAACAGCATTTCATAGTCTGATGTTAATTATCCCTTTATGTTAAATTCTATCTCAGTGACCTTGCTACTCTTCAAAGGAAATGTGAATAAAAAAAAAGGTTTTGCATTGCATTCATATTTCATCCACATTCTAAAGTCTGAAGACATTTTTAAAAATTCAAGTATAACTAAGATGTGGCAAAGCAGATCATACATATTAAAGTGCAGTATGAATTGCATATACTAAAGACCCTGTATTTATCTAAGCACATAGCTAGAAACCAGCCTTTTGTCAGAGATGCTTCTATTAAGCACATGCATCCTAGGTGTTCTAATATTTCATGGTGTATGTTTTCAACCTTTAGGTCTCGGTGTGTGAATTTCATTTTCAAAATAAATATTTGTGGATTAGTTTCAGTCTGCAGACCGCAATTTAGCGCATGGATGAAAATGAGACAGACTCAAATCTAATTCACACTATAAAATGCAGCTAGTTGTACTGAAGTACAGCTGGGATGCACAGGCATGGAGTTCATTGATGGTTACAAATATTCTAAACTATCTGAGTATTTCCAAAGGCAGTGAATATGACACATATTAACTTTTCCTTTATGAAATCACATTTTATTTTTCAACATTCCATGCTGTTGAATGAAAGCTAGAAAAATCTCTTTTAAAATGCAGCCTGTTTCACCTTGCCCAGCAAAACATTTCTTTCCTTTTCTAAACAGTTCATGCTGAAAAGAAATTATCAAACTGATTAGACTTACTTTTTTATACACACGATACATCAAGGCAATCCTGAGCTGAATTTTATATTCCATAATCCTGTCCAGAAATGTTTTTATTGCAAAATAATAAGAGGCCCCTTGAAATTCAAATCTATAACACATAATTGGCACATTAACTCTAGACTGGCAAGAGGATATGTGGAAATATTTTCAGCTGCTATCAATTGTACATGGCTGGGCTTCTGAAGCACTTAGAATACATGGATTGCTGATATATTTTCTGAATGGGATAGGCTTTGTAGATGATCATTTCTGTAAAGAGATATATTGTAGGGTTTTGCCTTCACTTTCCATAATGCACACAGTAATGTCTGGGAAAGCTAAACATCTTCTGTAAAGAAAGCAGGCTATATAAAATAAATTGAAACTGTATTTTAATCCCATTTTACATCAGCAGTGACATTGCTTTATATATCAAGAACACAGGATGCACAAATATTTTCTCATTTGGCTTTTGAGTTGAAGATGACATGACTGGAAAAAATTGCCTATACAACTAAAATTTCATCTGAATAGTTGTGTGTATGATTCATGACATTCTATTCAAAGCATAATTTTAGTCTACTTTCACCTACCCTTGAAAAGCTTTTCAAGAGAATCTTGAGAAAGTCTAAAAGGGAAGGAAAAGACAGAAAATATGAAAAGAAAGAAAAATATTATCATCTTTTACCTCACTGAATTAAAAAAGGTACCAGAATAGTTTATTGAGGTTATAGCCTGTATCCAGTAAGAGATGGGCTACAGCGGAATTTAGCAAGAAATTTGGTGTCTCAGTTTTGATCCTGAGAGCCTTTGTTGTCTAGCTCCATTACATCTTTGTTACTGACTTTGAGGGTACAACTAGAAAGTTCAGAGCTTGTTACAGACAGCAAGAGTGAGCTGGTGCAGGATGCAGCCTGGCCACAGCAGCAGCATCCAAGTTTAGGGTGGCACCTAATTTAGTGGCTGTTCTCCCAGCAGTGCACAGCCCTCTGCCTCTCGTAGCACAATGATGCTGTGCTACTCTGGTCCGGGTTTGAGCTAAGCCCCAAATGTCCACTCTTACAAGGAGATAAAGTCTCAGTTTTTCCACAGGTTGAACTAGCGGACGCACCTTCAAAAGAATATACTAAAACACAGTCAGCCGGTCCCAGAGCATGGTGACTAAAGGAAGAGAGGTTTTATGGTGTGATGATAGATAGCCCCATCTTTCAGTACAGCTGTGCCATGTCTCCTCAGAGGCACATACCCAACACTATCAGTCAGAAGACCAAAGAGGTGCCTGTCATGTCAGTGGCTCATCAAATTCCCTTGTACACCTATGCACACCTCTCATCAGTTAAGCCAGTAACTGTTTCAACACATTTCCTTGTCATCTTGATTTATTAAGGAAGAGAAAGTTGAGTATTTCCAGCCTTTCTTATGTTGAAATAAAGGCCTAATCCTAAGCAGTGTAAATGTACAACCTGGGCGTATTTGTGCTTAAAGAACTGCTGAACTATTATGCTGAATTGTACCAATATTCTGGGTTAGAGTCTGCCTACTTTTCACATAGCATCAGTTGCATCTCCAAAGAAAAGGGTCATTGGTGCTTGTACTCATGCTCTGGATGGCTTATACATTAAAACCAATCTTTCATTAGCAAAAGATGTTTTTAAGGCTATTACTCTGCAAGGTACATATTAGAGATTTCTTATATATTAAGCATATTGTTGCAGATCAGTTTTGTGAACTTATTTTGTTGAGCAAGTGAAATTTATGAGATGTGGTTTGATATTACAAAACTCATACTTCTGATTTTGTAAAAATACTTATGAAGTCTGTATCATGGGCACATAAGGCATAGGGAACCCAAAGTACCCTTTTTATCTTCCCTAAAGCAAATGTTTTTGTTGAAACGGTCCACAAGAAGACTTCTACAGGTTTTCCTACATTTCTTTTTCAAGCTGTGGTAGGCTTTCCTGCATTTCTTTTTCAAGCCTTGGTTCCTCCATTGATGGCCTGTAAGCAGAAAGGTGAATATACTGTTAATGTTAGTAGCAGATTTGTATGATGAGCTTTCTGGTGTGTAGTAAGGTACAGCCTTCTCTGCTTTAAGTGTAGTAAGGTACAGCCTTCTCTGCTTTAAGTCTGCTGTATTGATGCAGCCAGCAGGGAATTCATCTTCTAGATACCATTACTTCTTACCTTGTTGCCTTAGACATGGGGCTCAATTCAGGAAGAGATTGGAAGCAGACTTTTCAAAATGTGGCATGTTTTCAAATCCTGGATATTTGAAATACTTGCAGTATGGAAAAAGAGCTATATCATACTATATCATTTACTTGTGTAAAGCGTTCGACACTGTCCCACATGACATCCTTGTCTCTAAATTGGAGCGACATCAATTTGATGGATGGACCACTCGGTGGATAAAGACCTGGCTAGATGGCCACACACAAAGAGTTGTGGTCAATGGCTCAACGTCCAGCTGGAGGCCAGTAATGAGTGGTGTCCCACAGGGATCGGTGTTGGGACCGGTCTTGTTGAACATTGTCGTGGTTTAAACCCAGTCAGGTAACTTGTTCACTCACTCCCAGTGAGTGGTGCCGAGCTGACAACAATCGAGGTCTGTGTCCCCTTCCCCCACCGGGGTTCTCCCCCACTCCCGGAGGAACGGGGACGAGGATCGAAAGAGTGCAACTCCCACGGGTTGAGACAAGAACAGTCCAGCAACCAATGTACACAAATCACCGCCGCTACTATCAACTACAACAATAAGGGAAAATAACAAGGGAAGAGAATACGATACCACCGGCCAAGAAGACGAGTTCCACCCGGAAGCCCCGTGTCCTTCCAGGTAACTCCCAGTCACCCCCCACCCCGGCCATGACGTGCTGTGGTATGGAATACCTCCCTGGCTAGCCCGAGTCAGGCCCCCCATCTCTGCTTCCTCCCGTCTTCCCCTCCTCCCTGGCAGAGCATGAGCCTCACAAAGTCCTTGGTCAGGGTAAACATCACTTAGCAACAACTGAAAACATCGACTTCACCAACACTGTTCTCAGGCTGAAGTCAAAACACAGCACTGCACCAGCTAGCACAAAGGAAAAAAAAAACAAACATGACTGCTACTGCTGAACCCAGGACATTATCCACCCCTTATTCCATACCATTCACGTCGTGCTCAGATCCCACATTTTCAGTACACCATC
>NW_026642236.1:0-878 GCF_028554395.1 Pezoporus wallicus | reverse complement strand
CAAAAATGAGCAAAAATGACCCAAAAATGGGCAAAAATGACCCAAAAATGAGGAAAAATGACCCAAAAATGAGCAAAAATGGCCCAAAAATGGGCAAAAATGACCCAAAAATGAGCAAAAATGACCCAAAAATGGGCAAAAATGGCCCAAAAATGAGGAAAAATGGCCCAAAAATGACCAAAAAATGGGCAAAAATGACCCAAAAATGGGCAAAAATGACCCAAAAATGAGGAAAAATGACCCAAAAATGAGCAAAAATGACCCAAAAATGAAAAAAATGACCCAAAAATGGGCAAAAATGACCAAAAAATGAGGAAAAATGACCCCAAAAATGAGCAAAAATGGCCCCAAAAACGAGCAAAAATGACCCCAAAATGAGCAAAAATGACCCCAAAATGAGCAAAAATGACCCAAAAATGAGAAAAACTGAGCAAAAATGACCCAAAAATGGGCAAAATGACCCCAAAATGAGCAAAAATGACCCAAAATGTGCAGAAATGACCACAACGTGAGCAAAAATGACCCAAAAATGGCCCAAAAAGAGCAAAAATTACCCAAAAATGAGCAAAAATGACCCCAAAATGTCCCAAAAAAGTGCAAAAATGATCCAAAAATGAGGAAAAATGACCCAAAAAATGAGGAAAAATGACCCCAAAATGAGGAAAAATGACCCAAAAATGAGCAAAAATGGCCCAAAAATGAGCAAAAATGACCCAAAAAATGGGCAAAAATGGCCCAAAAATGAGGGAAAATGACCAAAAAATGGGCAAAAATGGCCCAAAAATGAGCAAAAATGACCCAAAAAATGGGCAAAAATGACCAAAAAATGAGGAAAAATGACCAAAAAATGAGCAAAAATGGCCCAAAAATGAGCAAAA
>NW_026642235.1:0-8919 GCF_028554395.1 Pezoporus wallicus | reverse complement strand
ACTGGGAACAGAAGCCAGATCAGTTTCATGATCAATGATTCTATTGTATTACAAGTCATTACCATAAAGTACAATGGGACAAAAACCTTAGCCCAAGCCCCACACTTGAAAAACACTAATACAGCAAATACTGGATGGACGTAAGATACAATATGCTGAAACTGTGAGATCAAGAGGAACAACCTTGAAAGCCAATAAATCAGCATTGTGACGAGTGACTACCAATCCAGTCAGATCTGTTCTTATCTCAACCCCTCGTGCCCCACGTTGGGCACCAAAAAGAACTGTCGTGGTTTAAACCCAGTCAGGTAACTTGTTCACTCACTCCCAGTGAGTGGTGCCGAGTTGACAACAATCGAGGTCCGTGTCCCCCCCCCCCCCCCCCGGGGTTCTCCCCCACTCCCGGAGGAACGGGGAGGAGGATCGAAAGAGTGCAACTCCCACGGGTTGAGACAAGAACAGTCCAGCAACCAATGTACACAAATCACCACCGCAACTATCAACTACAACAATGATAAGGGAAAATAACAAGGGAAGAGAATACGATACCACCGGCCAAGAAGACGAGTTCCACCCTGTCCTGGGTTCAGCAGTAGCAGTCATGTTTCTCCTCCTTGGTAGCTGGTGCAGTGCAGTGTTTTGACTTTCAGCTCGGGAACAGAGCTGATAACAAGGATGTTTTGGTTTGGCCAAGGACTTTGTGAGCCTCATGCTCTGCCAGGGAGGAGGGGAAGCTGTGAGGAAGCAGAGACAGGACACCTGACCCAAACTGACCAAAGAGCTATTCCATACCATAGCACGTCATACCCAGGATGTAACTGGGAGTTAGCCGGAAGGGCTGGGAGACTGCAGGGTTGGAGGAGGTATCGGTCGGTGCTTGGTTGGGCTTGGGGGGCGAGTTATCGGTCGGCTGGTGCTGAGGTGTTGTATTCTCTCCCTTGTTATTTCCTTTATCATTATTATCACTGGTGGTAGCAGTAGTGATTTGTGTTATACCTTAGTTACTAAACTGTTCTTATCTCAACCCGTGGGAGTTGCATTCTTTTCGATTCTCCTCTCCATCCCTCTGGGAGTAGGGGAGGGAAAGAAGGGGGGGGGGGGGGGAGTGAGTGAACGAGTTACCTGACTGGGTTTAAACCATGACACACCCGGAAGCCCCGTGTCCTTCTGGGTAACTCCCAGTCACCCCCCACCCCGGCCATGACGTGCTGTGGTATGGAATACCTCCCTGGCTAGCCCGAGTCAGGCGCTCCATCTCTGCTTCCTCCCGGCTTCCCCTCCTCCCTGGCAGAGCATGAGCCTCACAAAGTCCTTGGTCAGGGTAAACATCACTTAGCAACAACTGAAAACATCGACTTCACCAACACTGTTCTCAGGCTGGAAGTCAAAACACAGCACTGCACCAGCTAGCACAAAGGAAAAAAAAAAAAACATGACTGCTACTGCTGAACCCAGGACACAAAGCCATCAAACTTAACATTACTTAAAACTAATTCTATAGGTTTCTATACTCCATTCTGCAATTTTGTGCACCCCTTGTCTCACTCTATAGCTGTACTGTCATGAGAGGGCACAAGTAAGTAGCACACGATTAAACTTTTAGGTGGGAAAATGAGTAGCAAAACTAATGTGGGTGGCACCGTTGCAAATCTCAATGTCTACTGAAGAGGCCAAACACCAGCTTTCTGTCCTGACTTGTCAGTTATTGGAGCAGAGGCCTAATATTTGTGCTCTAGTCATTCTGCTGGAGGAGGGCCAGGAGAGAGCTACAGAAAAATTGCACACAATTGGACTTGAAAAGGAGCAACAGCAGTGCTTGTTGCACCGTTTCAAAGCTCACTGTCTGCAGTAGAGGACCAGTGCAGGTAATTCTGTCTGGCACTTCAGCTGTGGGAAAAAAGGCCAAACATTCATGCTCTACTCACTGCTGCAGGACAACCGAGAGCGGGCTCCATAGAGGATGGATTCAAATGGACTTTTAGGTGGGAAAGGGAATAGTGAAAGCAATGCGGGTGTCACCATTGCAAACCTCCCTGACTGCAGAAGAGGCCCAGCACCATCGTTCTGACCTGCGTCTTCAGCTGTGGGAGCAGAGGCCAAACATTTGTGCTCTACTCACTCTGCTGAAGGACAGTTGAGAGAGTGTTGCAGGGTTTGGATTCAAATGGACTTTTAGGTGGGAAAGGGAGGAGTGACAGAAATGCGGGCGGCACCATTGCAAGCCTCACTGCCTACAGAAGAGGCCCAGCACCAACTTTCTGTCCTGGCTCTTCAGGTGTGGAAGCAGAGGCAAACAATCTTCCTCTACAAGGTCTGCTGCACAGTGTCGATGAGAAAGCACTAGAGAAGTTGCTCACTATTGGATTTTTAGGTGGGGCTCTAGGAGCAACAGCAATTCTGGTGGCAACATTACAAATCTCACTGTCTGCAGCAGAGAAACAGCACCAGCTTTCTGTCCTGAGTCTTTGGCTATGGGAGCAGAGGGCAAACATTCATGCTCTACTCACTCTGCTGAAGGACAGCTGAGAACGTTCGCCACAGAGGTTGGATTCAAATGGACTTTACGGTGGAAAAGCGAGGAGTGACAGCAATGCGAGCTGAACCGTTGCAAAGCTCAGTTTCTGGGGAAGAAGCCCAGCACCAGCTTTCTGTCCTGGCTCTTTGGCTGTGGGAGCAGACACCAAACCTTCGTGCTCTACTCATGCCGATGAAGGACCGCCGAGAGCTGGCTCCACAGAGGTTGGATTCAAAGGGACTTTTGGGTAGGGAAGAGAGGACTGAAAGCAATGCACATGGCACTGTTGCAAACCTCACTTTCTGCAGAAGAAGCCCAGCACCAGCTTTCTGTCCTTCATCTTCGCCTGTGGGAGCAGAGACCAAACATTCGTGCTCCACTCATTCTGCTGCAGGAAAGCCGAGAGCGGGCACCACAGAGGTTGGACTCAAATTGTCTTTTAGATGGAGACCGAGGAGTGACAGCAATGCTGGTGGCCTCTTTTGCAAAGCTCACTGTCTGTTGCAGAGGCCCAGCACCCGCTTTCTGTCCCGCGTCTTCTGCTGTGGGAGCAGAGGCCAAATATTCATGCTCTACTCACTCTGCTGCAGGACAGCAGAGAGCAGCTCCACAGAGGATGGATTCAAAGGGACATTTAGGTGGGAAAGTGAAGAGTGAAAGCAATGCGGGTGTCACCTTTGCAAACCTCATTGTCTTCAGACGAGGCACAGAACCAGTGTTCTGTCTTCCTTCGTCAGCTGTGGCAGCAGAGGCCAAACGTTCATGCTCTACTCACTCTGCTGCAGGACTGCCGAAAGCGTTCACCCCAGAGGTTGGATTCAAATGGTTTTTACAGTGGGAATGCAAGGAGCGACAGCAATGTGAGCTGCACCGTTGCAAAGCTCACTGTCTGCAGAAGAGGCCCAGCACCAGATTTCTGTCCTGGCTCTTTGGCTGTAGGAGCACAGGCCAAACATTTGTGTTCTACTCACTGTGCTGCAGGACGGCCAGGAGAGGACGCTGTACATGTTTCATTCAATGGGACTTTTAGGTGGGAAAGGGAGGAGCGACAGCAATGCGGGTGGCACTTTTGCAAAGCTCACTTTCTGCAGAAGAGGCCCAGCACCAGCTTTCTGTCCTGTCTCTTCGGCTGTGGGAGCAGATGCCAAACATTCGTGCTCTACTCACTCGGCTGAAGGACAGCAGAGAGTGGGCCCCGCAGAGTTTGGATTCAAATGGACTTTTAGGTGTGAAAGCGAGGAGTGACAGCAATGAGGGTCGCACAGTTGCAAAACTCACTGTCTGCAGAAGAGGCCAAGCACAAGCTTTCTGTCTTGGCTCTTTGGCTGTGGGAGCAGAGGCCAAACTTTCGTGTTCTACTCACTCTGCTGAAGGACAGCCGTGAGCGAGTGCTTCAGTGTTTGCATTCAAATAGTCTTTTAGCTGGGAAAGGGAGGAGTGACAGCAATGCGGACGGCACCATTGCAAGGCTCACTGTCTACTGAAGAGGCTCAGCACCAGCTTTCTGTCCTGGCTCTTCAGGTGTGGAAGAGGTGCTGGACGTACAGCTGAAGTCTGCATCCACTACTCACAATGTGGTGGTTTCAATGCAGAAATTTTATGCTGGAAATCAGCTGCACATATTGAGCTGAGCTCCAGTGTCAGCAACATTGCAATGTGCACTACCTTTGTAATGTTGAGGCCGTCTTACTACCGTGCCTCTTTGATGTTCCCTTGCCAGATCCAGGCGCAGTTCTGACACTGTTGCAAGGGTCCAGATAATGCTTACAGAGCCAAGGAGCCAGGGCAGAAAGCTGCTGTTGGAACTCAGCAGAAACCAGGGATCTCAGTAGCAGTGTCACAGGCATGTCAAAGCTCCCCAGCTATCCTGCCTTAAACGACAGAAGCAAGTGTCTCAACGTGAGAACATGTATGTTTGATATTCCTGAGCACGAGCCAGAGCAGAAAGCTGCTGCTTGCCATTCAGCTGAAGGCTCCATGCCCTGCTGACACACTGGAGATGGAAGCACAAGCATAAGCTTTCTCTCCTGGCTCTTCGGCTGTGTGAGCAGAGGCCAAACGTTCGTGCTCTACTCACTTAGCTGCAGGACGGCCAGGAGAAGGCACCAGAGAGGTTGCACACAATTTGACTTTTAGGTGGGAAAGCGAGGAGCAACAGCAATGCGGGGGGAACATGTACAAAGCTGAATATCTGCATAAGAGGCCCAGGAGCATCTTTCTGTCCTGGCTCTTCAGCTGTGGCAGGAGAGGACAAGCATTCATGATATACTCCATTGGCTGTAGGACAGTGGACAGCGGGCGCCACAGAAGTTGAATTCAAACGGTCTTTTACTTGGGAAAGGGAGGAGCGACAGAAATTTGGGTGGCCCCCTTGCGAAGCTCACTGTCTGCAGAAGAGGGCCACAACTACATTTCTTTCCAGGCTCTTTGGCTTTTGGAGCAGAGGCCAAGCATTCCTTCTCTACTCAGTCTACTGCTGGACAGTGGAGAGCGGGCGCAGCAGTGGTTGGATTCAAATGGACTTTTAGGTGGGAAAGCGAGGAGCGACAGCAATGCTCATGGCACCATTGCAAAGCTCACTATCTGCAGAAGAGGCCCAGCGCCAGCTTTCTCTTCTGCATCTTCGGCTGTGGGAGCAGAGGCCAAGCATTCGTGCTCTACACACTCTGCCACTGGACGGCCCAGACCTGGCGCTGCAGAGGTTGGATTCAAATGGATTTATAGGCGTGAAATCCGGGAACTACAGCGATGCAGGTGGAGCTGTTGCAAAGGTCACTATCCGCACAAGAGGCCCAGAAGAACCTTTCTGTCCTGGCTCTTTGGCTGCAGGAGCAGAGGGCAAACATTCGCGCTCTTCTCATTGTTCTGCTGGACGGCTGAGAGATGTCGCCACAGATGTTGGATTCAAATGGACTTCTAGATGTGAAAGCGGGAAACTACAGCAATGTGGGTGGCACTGCTGCAAAGCTCACTTTTGCAGAAGATGCTCAGCACGAGATTTCTGTCCTGGATCTTTCACTGTGGGAGCAGAGGCCTAACATTCATGCTCTGCTCAGTGTGCTGCAGGACGGCCAGGAGAGGGCGACGTAGATGTTTAATTGAAATGGACTTTTAGGTAGGAAAAGGAGGAGCAACAGCAATGTGGGTAGAACTGCTGCAAAGCTCACTGTCTGCAGAAGCGGCCTAGTACCAGCTTTTTGACCTGGCTCTTCAACTGTGGGAACAGAGGCTAAACATTCGTGCTCTAATCATTCTATAGCTGGTCGGCCTAGAACTGGGGCCACATAGGTTAGATTCAAATGGGCTTTTAGGTGGAAAAGCGGGGAGCTACAGCAATGCGGGTGTCACTGTTGCAAAGCTCACTGTCTGCAGAAGAGGCACAGCACCAGCTTTATGTCCTGACTGTTTGGCTGTGTGAGCAGAAGACAAACATTCCTGCTCTACTCATTCTGTTGCTGGATGGCAGAGAGCTGGCGCCGCAGACGTTGGATTCAATGGACTTTGAGGTGGGAAAACAGGGAACTACAGAAAAGCTCAATGTCTGCAGCAGAGGCCCAGCACCATCCCTCTGTTCTGTCTTTTCGGCTGTGGGAACAGAGGCCAAACATTCATGCTCTACTCACTCTGCTGCAGGACAGCCGTGATCAGGAAACTGGTGGTGGGAATCACCTGCACGGAGGGTGCTGTGCTTCAGTGTCAGCAGCATGGCAATGTGACCTTCCTTTGTAATGTTAAGTCCATCCTTCTACTGTGCCTCTTTGATCTTCTCTCGCTAGATCCAGGCGCAGGGGTCACAGACAGCAAATGTCCAGCTAATGCGCCTTGAGCCAAAGAGCCAGAGCAGAAAGCTGCTAGTGGGACTAAGCAGCAACAAGGCACATCTGCAGTAGTGCCACCAGCATGTCAGTGCACTCAAGCTTTCCTGCCTAAAAAGGTAGAAGCGAGTCGCTCAAAGCGCCAACATGAAGCTTCTGCTTCTCCAGTGCACGAGCCAGTAGAGAAAGCTGCTGCTGAACATTCTGCTGAAAGTTCCATGCCCTGCTCCCACAGTGGAGGTGGTAGGGCAGAAAGCTGGTGCTGGGGAATCATCTGCACAGAGTAAGGTGTGCTCTAGTGTTATCAACATGGCAATGTGCACTAACTTTTAATGTTAAGAACATCTTCCTACTGTGCCTCTTTGATGTTCCCTCGACAGATCCAGGTGCAGTGCTCACAGACGGCAAACGTCCAGCTAATGGCTATAGAGCGAAAGAGACAGAGCAGAAAGATGCTGCTGGGCCTAAGTGACAACCAGGCAGCTCTGAAGCAGTGTCATTAGCATGTTAAAGCACCCCAGCTTTCCTGCCTAAAATGGCACAAGCAAGTCTTTCAGCTGAAGGCTCCATGCCCCACTCCCACCGTGGAGGTGCCAATTCCAAAACCTGGTGCGGGGAATCACCAGCACAGAGTAAGGTGTGCTCCAGGGTCAGGAATATGGCATGTTGTCCTGGGTTCAGCAGTAGCAGTCATTTTTCTCCTTCTTGGTAGCTGGTGCAGTGCTGTGTTTTGACTTTCGGCCTGGGAATAGAGGTGATAACAATGATGTTTTGGTTTGGCCAAGGACTTTGCGAGCCTCATGCTCTGCCAGGGAGGAGGGGAAGTCGGGAGGAAGCAGAGACAGGACTCCTGACCCAAACTGACCAAAGAGGTATTCCATATTGATGCGCGGATTGACTCCACAACTCGTTAAAGTTGTAAAGTAGGTATGCTTTTTATTCAGTGCTGAGACGCACGGGGATAATTCCTCAAAGTCATGCGTACCTCAGTGTTGTTTCCCTCTACATTTATTCTCTAAAGTTATATATATTCATAAGGTTGTACAACACGCCAATACATATTCATGTCCTATCCCCGCTTTGTATTATAATGAGCCAGAAGGTCCTCTGCACCTGCGCAGTGCCCCCTCTGGTCATGGGCAGGGGTCTCAAGATGAAGTAACTGAGTCTTCCTCCTGTGGGTAGGGGTCTTCAAGATGAAGTAAATGAGTCTTCCTCTCCTTGCACTTTTCACTTTTCAGTCTTCACATATGGCCTTAGGGTTTGGTCGGTATCCCAGCCATAAACCATCTGCTTCTCCCCCTTATCAGTAGATTCAGGCATCTGCTTTTCCTTATCAATAGCTGCTTATCAATAGGACCAAGTGTCTGCTTTTCCTTATCAATAGCTGCTTACCAATAGGACCAAGTGTCTTTGTTCTGCTTAGCAGGCATTTACAACAGACAATACTTTTGTTTAAGCAAGCAAATTCCTCTAACCCCCTTGTACAACCCCCCTGTACAACCCCCCTGTACATTGGTCAACTCTCTGCATCAATCCCCCCTTTTTCTATAAAGTTAGTAAATTCTTTTACTATATTATTCATGACAGAGATATCCATGTTCCTTCTATCGATTTATGAAGTTATTTTGATATACACTGTATTATACAAGGTACAATCATTAAAATGAGTAGTCCTATAGCCAAGATTAAAAGGTCTTTTTTCATTATGTCCCTGAACCATCCAGTAACTCCTAGGTTACTTAACCATTCATACAATCTGCCTCCAATAATTCTAAGTTCTTGCATATTTTCCTGCAATTTTCGCAGTTTAGCATGAATTGATTCAGAATGGTAGGATAAGTTCATGCAGCACATACTTTTGAAATCCCCACAACCATCCTATAACAATCTTTGTTTCCTCCCGGGCTTGTGTGCTTCTAGTTGGAAAGGCTTCTGGTAATATTCCTGCAACCAGTTGCCTTAACCAGGAGAGATCCGGTAACTATGAAGTTAACTTTTTCCATATTTCCTCTATGGTTGCTGAGATATTTATGATTGCCTCACAAAATATCTCACAAAATGCAGTATTCTGTTCAGCAATAGGGTTAAACCCTCACTTGACCAATACCATCCTTTCCCTTCAGGAATCAAGCTATCACTGAACCACGATACCATCTATACAACTTGAATAGTGACTTACACCTGTGGTATTTAAATAAACATAGTCTCCTATTCTGGTTCCTGGTGTAATACATATTTATCTGTTTCAGGAAGGCCCTGATCTTCTTCTGATTCAGGCAACTGTGCACACACCCAACAGTCACTACAATTAAAAACTTTAGTAACATTCTGCATTAATTTCAGGTATAAGTATTAGTCCCAAGATGGTATGTCAGTTATCACATAAATCCAAATTATGACTGATATAATTTCATATGCGAGGGTCCTGAAAGTTCAATCCGCCATGTCTTCTCTGGTTCTCGTGCTTTCTTTATTCTTGCAAGCAGGTTGTTCCTCCATCTTCACTGCTGTAAAGGTGGCCAATATTGTCTGATACAGTCCGCTCCACTTCTCCTGTAGAGGATCTCCTGAGAAATTTTTAACATT
>NW_026642234.1:0-891 GCF_028554395.1 Pezoporus wallicus | reverse complement strand
ATGGGGGGGATGAAGGGGTTGGGGGGAGGGGGGGTGATGGGGGCATGGAGGGGATGGGGGTGATGGGGGCCTGGGGGTGATGGGGGGCTGGGGGTGATGGAGGGGATGGGGGGTGATGGGGGGCTGGGGATGATGGAGGGGAAGGGGGTTGATAGGGGGTGACGGAGGTGATGGGGGGCTGGGAGTGATGGAGGTGATGGGGGTTGATGGGGGGCTGGGGGGTGATGGAGGTGGTGGGAGCTAGGGGGTGATGGGGGCCTGGGGGTGATGGGCTGGGGAGTGATGGAGGATGGGGGTGATGGGGGCCTGGGGCTGATGGAGGTGAAGTGGGTTGATAGGGGGTGATGGAGGTGATGGGGCGCTGGGAGTGATGGAGGTGATGGGGGTTGATAGGGGTGATGGAGGTGATGGGGGTTGGGGGGCTAGGGATGATGGAGGTGAAGGGGTTGATAGGGCGTGATGTGATGGGGGGCTGGGGCTGATGGAGGTGAAGGGTTGATGAGAGACAGTCAGTGAGTGGGGGTGATGGGGGCTGAGGCTGATGGAGGAAGGGGGTTGATGAGGGTGACGGAGGTGATGAGGGGCTGGGCTGATGGAGGTGAAGGGGGTTGATAGGGGGTGATGGAGGTGATGGGGGGCTGGGAGTGATGGAGGTGAAGGGGGTTGATAGGGGGTGATGGAGGTGATGGGGGGTGATGGGGGGCTGGGGATGATGGAGGTGAAGGGGGTTGATAGGGCGTGATGGAGGTGATGGGGGGCTGGGGCTGATGGAGGTGAAGGGGGTTGATAGGGGGTGATGGAGGTGATGGGGGGTGATGGGGGGCTGGGGCTGATGGAGGTGAAGGGGGTTGATAGGGGGTGATGGAGGTGATGGGGGGCTGTGGGGTGATG
>NW_026642233.1:0-8870 GCF_028554395.1 Pezoporus wallicus | reverse complement strand
ATGGGGGCTGTGGGGCAGAATGAGGTGGCTATGGGGCAGAAAGGAGGGTCTGTGGGGCAGAATGATGGGGTTATGGGGCAGAAAGTGGGGGCTGTGGGGCAGAATATAGGGGCTGTGGGGCAGAGATGAGGGGGTTGTGGGGCAGAAAGGAGGGTCTGTGGGGCAGAATGAGGGGGTTATGGGGCAGAAAGGGGGGCTGTGGGGGCAGAATATGGGGTGGGAGAGGGGGCCTATGGGGCAGAAAACGTCTCTGGGGCAGAATGAGGGGTTATGGGGCAGAAAGTGGGGGCTGTGGGGCAGAAAGTGGGGTCTATGGGGCAGAATGAGGGGGCTATGGGGAGGAATATAGGGGCTATGGGGTGGGATGGGGAAGGTATGGGGCAGAAAATGCCTATGGGGCACAGTGTGGGGCAGAATGAGGGGGCAATGGGGTGGAAAATGGGGGCTGTGGGGCACAGTATGGGGTCTGTGGAGCGGAATGAGGGGGCTGTGGGGAGGAACGGGGAGGCGATGGGGTCTATGGGGCGGAATGAGGGGGCTGTGGGGCAGAAAATAGGGACTGTGGGGTGGAATGAGGAGTCTGTGGGGCACACTATGGGGTCTATGGGGCAGAATGGGGGGGCTATGGGGCATTCCATTGGGCAGAACGTAGGCTCTGTGGGGCACAACGTGGGCCCTATATGGCACAACGTGGGCCCTATGGGACACAACATGAGCTCTATGGGGCAGAACGTGGGTTCTGTGGGGCACAACATGAGCTCTGTGGGGCAGAACGTGGGTTCTATGGGGCACAACGTGGGCTCTGTGGGGCAGAACATGGGCTCTATGGGGCAGAGCATGGGTTCTATAGGGCACAACGTGGGCTCTATGGGGCAGAATGTGGGTTCTATGGGGCAGAACGTGGGTTCTCTGGGGCACAATGTGGGCTCTGTGGGGCAGAGCATGGGTTCCATGGGGCACAACGTGGGCGCTGTGGGGCACAACATGAGCTCTATGGGGCAGAACGTGGGTTCTATGGGGCACAACGTGGTCCCTATGGGGCACAACATGAGCTCTATAGGGCACAACGTGGGGCAGAACGTGGTCTCTATGGGGCACAACATGAGCTCTATGGGGCAGAACGTGGGTTCTATGGGGCAGAACGTGGGTTCTATGGGGCAGATTGTGTTCCCTATGGGGCAGAACGTGGGTTCTATGGGGCAGAACGTGGGTTCTCTGGGGCACAATGTGGGCTCTGTGGGGCAGAGCATGGGTTCCATGGGGCACAACGTGGGCGCTGTGGGGCACAACATGAGCTCTATGGGGCAGAACGTGGGTTCTATGGGGCACAACGTGGTCCCTATGGGGCACAACATGAGCTCTATAGGGCACAACGTGGGGCAGAACGTGGTCTCTATGGGGCACAACATGAGCTCTATGGGGCAGAACGTGGGTTCTATGGGGCAGAACGTGGGTTCTATGGGGCAGATTGTGTTCCCTATGGGGCAGAACGTGGGTTCTATGGGGCAGAACGTGGTCTCTATGGGTCACAACGTGGTCTCTATGGGGCACAACGTGGGTTCTATGGGGCACAACGTGGGTTCTATGGGGCACAACGTGGTCTCTATGGAGCACAACGTGGGTTCTATGGGGCACAACGTGGTCTCTATGGAGCACAACGTGGGTTCTATGGGGCACAACGTGGGTTCTATGGGGCACAACGTGGTCTCTATGGGGCACAACGTGGGTTCTATGGGGCAGAACGTGTTCCCTATGGGGCACAACGTGTTCCCTATGGGGCAGAACGTGGGTTCTATGGGGCAGAACGTGGTCTCTATAGGGCAGAACGTGGGTTCTATGGGGCAGAACGTGGTCTCTATGGGGCAGAACGTGGGTTCTATGGGGCAGAGCATGGGTTCTATGGGGCAGAACGTGTTCCCTATGGGGCACAACGTGGTCTCTATGGGGCACAACGTGGGTTCTATGGGGCACAACGTGGTCTCTATGGGGCACAACGTGGGTTCTATGGGGCACAACGTGGGTTCTATGGGGCAGAACGTGTTCCCTCTGGGCCCCATGGCGCCCCCTAGCGGGCCGGCGGTGGGGCCGCTGACGCTGGAGCCCACCGAGGACGCGCTGGCGGCCGTGGGGACGTTGCTGCTGCAACTTCCGGGGGGGGGGGGGCGGGGGGGGGGGGGGGAGGGGCCCGGGGGGGGGAGGGGGGGGGCGGCGCTGGCCTCGGCCCTGCTCGCGCTGCGGGGGGCTCCAGGAGTGGGGGAGGGGAGGGAGGGGCGGGGGAGGGGCCGGGGGAGGGGCCGGGGGAGGGGCCCCGCTGCTCGCAAAGGGGGGGCGGGGACTGAGAGGACCTCGGTGGCGGTGTGAGGGGGGGGAGGGGGGGACTTATGGGGCAGAAGAGGGTAACTTATGGGGCAGAGAAGGGGCACTTATGGGGCAGAAGAGGGTAACTTATGGGGCAGAGAAGGGGCACTTATGGGGCAGAAGGGGTAACTTGTAGGGCAGAGAGGGGGCAGTTATGGGGCAGAAGGGTGTCACTTAGGGCAGAGAGGGGGCACTTATGGGGTAGAGGGGAGCACTTAAGGGGCAGAGAGGAGCAGTTATGGGGCAGAAGGGGGCACTTATGGGGCAGGGAGGGGGCACTTATGGGGCAGAAGGGGGAACTTATGGGTGAGAGGTGGGCAGTTATGGGGCAGAGGTGGGTAGATATGCGGCAGAAGGGGAACAGTTATGGGGCAGAGGTGGGCAGTTATGGGGCAGAAAGGGGGCGCTTATGGGGTGGCGTGGCGCTTATAGGGCAGAGGGGAGGCACTTGTGTGGGGGCACTTGTGGGGCAGAGAGGGACAATTATGGGGCAAAGGGAGGAACTTAAGGGGCAGAGGAGGACCCGACTGTGCAATCTATGGGGCAGGGAAGACCCCGGTTCTGTGACTTATGGGGCAGCATGGAATCACTTATGGGGCAGAGGGAGGGCACTTATGGGGCAGGAGGGGAGCCCTACTTCGTAATCTATGGGGCAGAGGGGGAACCCATGAATGGACTTATGGGGCACAGGGGTCCCTCCCCCTTTGCCACTTATGGGTCAGCCCCCCCCCCCGCCCTGTTGTGACATAGAACCCAATTGTACTGACCCCCATCCCTATCTCCCCCCACTTATGGGGCGCTGCCCCATAGATTTATCCCCTCCCCCCCGCTTGCTTGTGCCCCACAGCGCTTGGGGGGGGTCAATAAACAGCATCTGCCGCCCCCCCCCCCCCCCCCCATTGTGTGGCGGAGGGAACGCGGCCATAGACCTGCGTTAGTGTGATGTGATTGGCTGAACGGCGGGGAGCAGCGCTGTGATTGGCTGAAAGCTCAGTGACGCAATACCAGGCCTCGCGGGTTCTCAATGGGTCTTTATTGCCGCCATGGGGCTGAGAGCGCGGAACCCCCTCCCCCCCCTTCACCCCACACTTGTGGGGCTCAGGACCCCGTGGGCCGGGCGGCGGCGCTGACCCCCACCGGAGAGCGGGGGGGGGGGAGCCCCCCTCTGGGCCATGGGGCGGCCCCATGGGGCTGGGGGGTGCACGGGGCCACAGCGGTGGCGGGGGGCACAGCGGTGGCGCTATGGGGCACAGCGGTGCCGGTGCTATGGGGCACAGCAGTGTCGCTATGGGGCACAGCAGTGTCGCTATGGGGCACAGCATCCTTGCTATGGGGCACAGCAGTGGTGCTATGGGGCACAGCAGTGCCACTGCTATGGGGCACAGCAGTGGTGCTATGGGGCACAACAGTGTCGCTATGGGGCACAGCAGTGGTGCTATGGGGCACAACAGTGTCGCTATGGCGCACAGCAGTGGTGCTATGGGGCACAGCGGTGGCGCTATGGGGCACAGTGGTGCCAGTGCTATGGGGCACAGCAGTGGTGCTATGAGGCACAACAGTGTCGCTATGGGGCACAGCAGTGGTGCTATGGGGCACAACAGTGTCGCTATGGGGCACAGCATCCTTGCTATGAGGCAGGGCGGTGCCAGTGCTATGGGGCACAGCGGTGGTGCTATGGGGCACAGCAGTGCCGGTGCTATGGGGCACAGCAGTGGTGCTATGGGGCACAGTGGTGCTGTCGCTATGGGTCGGGGCAGCTCCAGTGCTATGGGCACAGCATCCTTGCTATGGGTCAGGAGGTGCCCGTGCTGGGGGCACCGCAGTGTCGCTATGGGGCGGAGCAGCCTTGCTGTGGGTCACGGTGTCGGTGTGGGTGCAGCATCCTTCCTGTGGGTCACGGTGGTGCCCGTGCTATGGGGCGCAGCAGCCTTGCTGTGGGTCACACCGCCCCGGACCCCCAGCAGCACCGACCCACGGCGCCCCCCATCATATGGGGGGCTGAGCCCCCTATAACCGACCCACGTCGGGTGCTATCGTATGGGGCTGAGCCCCCCCAACACCGACCCCCTCCGCCCCACATCATATAGGGCTGAGCCCCTAGGGACGCCCCCAGCACCGACCCCCTTCGTGCCCCCCATCGGCGGGGGCAGAGCCCCCTAGAGACGCCCCCGGTGAGCACTGACCCACGAGCCCCACCATATGGGGCAGAGCCCCGAGTACCGACCCCCTCCGCCCCCACATCGGGGGCAGAGCCCCCCATAACCGACCCCCCGCCCCACATTGTATGGGGCAGAGCCCCCTATAACCGACCCTCCGCCCCACATCGTAGGCCCCTCCCCTGACACGTGTCCCACGGGTCCTCCCACGCCTCCGCCCACGTGTCCTCGGGCTCCCTCCCACTCCTCCCCACACGGGGCCGCCTCCCCCCCCAGGGGGCGCCCCTCGTTTCCCGCGCTCGTGCCGCTATTTCCCGCCGTTCCAGCGCCGATTCCCGCGCTTCCTCCGCCTTTTCCCGCGCTTCCTCCACTTCCCGCCATCATGCCGCTATTTCCCGCGCTTCCTCCCTCCTTTCCCGCGCTAGTCCTCCACTTGCCGCGTAGTGGGCGCTATTTCCCGCGCTTCCTCCACTTGCCGCGTAGTAGGCGCTATTTCCCGCGCTTCCTTCCACTTTTCCCGCGCTTCCTCCACTTGCCGCGTAGTGGGCGCTATGTCCCGCGCTTCCATCTCCTTCTCCCGCGCTTCCTCCACTTCGCGCGTAGCGGGCGTTGTTTCCCGCGGTTCCTCCACTTGCCGCGTAGCGGGCGCTATTTCCCGCGGTTCCAGCGATGTTTCCCGCGGTTCCTCCACTTGCCGCGTAGTGGGCGCTATTTCCCGCGTATCCTTCCACTTTTCCCGCGCTTCCTGCACTTGGCGCGTAGCGGGCGGTGTTTCCCGCGGGGGCGGGGCCGCTGAGCACGTTGCGGATGAGGCGCGCGCAGAGCTCGGTGGCGCGCCGGGTGGCGGCGCTGAGCGGGGCCATGCTCAGGAAGCCGGGGGCAGTTTCGGGCAGGACCCACAGCGAGACCCCGCCCCCCGCCGCCCGCACCCGCCGCGCCAGCGCCACCGAATCGTCCAGGGAGGGGGTCCAGGGCGCAGGCCTGGGGGGGGAGAGAAAAGGGGGGTCTCTATGGGGGATCTATGGGGAGTCTATGGGGCTCTATGGGGGATCTATGGGGCTCTATGGGGCTCTATGGGGGATCTATGGGGATCTATGGGGGTCTATGGGGGATCTATGGGGCCTCTATGGGGAGTCTATGGGGAGTCTATGGGGCTCTATGGGGGATCTATGGAGGGTCTATGGGTCTCTGTGGGGAGTCTATGGGGCTCTATGGAGGATCTATGGGGAATCTATGGGGCCTCTATGGGGAATCTATGCAGAGTCTATGGGGCTCTATGGGTCTCTATGAGGAATTTATGGAGGGTCTATGGGGGATCTATGGGGCTCTATGGGGAGTCTATGGGGAATCTATGGGGGCTCTATGGGTCTCTATGGGGAATCTATAGGGCTCTATGGGTCTCTATGAGGGATCTATGGAAGGTCTATGAGGAATCTATGGAGGGTCTATGGGGCTCTATGGGTCTCTATGAGGGATCTATGGAGGGTCTAAGGGGGATCTATGGGGAATCTATGGAGGGTCAATGGGGCTCTATGGAGAGTCTATGGGGCTCTATGGGGAATCTATGGGGGCTCTATGGGGCTCTATGGGTCTCTATGAGGAATCTATGGAGGGTCTGTGGCGGATCTGTGGGTCTCTAGGGCCTCTCTGGGGCCTCTCTGGGGTCTCTGGGGGCCTCTATGGAGTCTATGGGGGGGGGGGGGGGGGCTCTATGGGTCTCTGTGGGTCTCTATAGGGCCTCTATGGGGTCTCTATGGGGTGTCTGTGGGGGATCTATGGGGTCACTATGGGGCCTCTATGGGGAATCTGTGGGGAGTCTGTGTGGCCTCTGTGGGGATCTATGGAGGATCTATGGATCTCTATGTGTCCCTATGGGTCTCTATGGGGTCTCTATGTGTCTCTATGTGTCTCTATGGGTCTCTATGGGTCTCTGTGTGTCCCTATGGGTCTCTATGGGGTCTCTATGGGTCTCTATGGGTCCCTATGTGTCTCTATGTGTCTCTATGTGTCTCTATGGGTCTCTATGGGTCCCTATGGGGTCTCTATGTGTCTCTATGTGTCTCTATGGGTCTCTATGGGTCCCTATGGGTCTCTATGTGTCTCTATGGGTCTCTATGGGTCTCTATGGGTCTCTTATGTGTCCCTATGGGTCTCTATGGGTCTCTATGTGTCCCTATGTGTCTCTATGGGTCTCTATGGGTCTCTATGTGTCCCTATGTGTCTCTATGTGTCTCTATGTCTCTATGTGTCCCTATGGGTCTCTATGGGTCCCTATGGGTCCCTATGGGTCTCTATGGGTCTCTATGGGTCCCTATGGGTCTCTATGTGTCTCTATGGGTCTCTATGTGTCTCTATGGGTCTCTATGGGTCCCTATGGGTCCCTATGGGTCCCTATGGGTCTCTATGTGTCTCTATGGGTGTCTATGTGTCTCTATGTGTCTCTATGGGTCCCTATGGGTCTCTATGTGTCTCTATGGGTCTCTATGGGTCTCTATGGGTCCCTATGTGTCTCTATGTGTCTCTATGGGTCTCTATGGGTCTCTATGGGTCCCTATGGGTCTCTATGTGTCTCTATGGGTCTCTATGGGTGTCTATGGGTGTCTCTATGGGTCTCTATGGGTCTCTATGGGTCTCTATGTGTCTCTATGGGTCTCTATGGGTCTCTATGGGTCTCTATGGGTCTCTATGGGTCTCTATGTGTCCCTATGGGTCTCTATGGGTCTCTATGTGTCCCTATGTGTCTCTATGGGTCTCTATGGGTCTCTATGTGTCTCTATGGGTCTCTATGGGGGGGTCTCTATGTGTCTCTATGGGTCTCTATGGGTCTCTATGTGTCTCTATGGGTCTCTATGTGTCTCTATGGGTCCCTATGGGTCCCTATGTGTCTCTATGGGTCTCTATGTGTCTCTATGTGTCTCTATGGGTCCCTGTGGGTCTCTATGGGTCTCTGTGGGTCTCTATGGGGTCTCTATGGGTCTCTATGGGTCTCTATGGGTCTCTATGGGTCCCTATGGGGTCTCTATGGGGTCTCTATGGGTCTCTATGGGTCTCTATGGGTCTCTATGGGTCTCTATGGGTCTCTATGTGTCTCTATGGGTCTCTATGGGTCCCTATGGGGTCTCTATGGGGTCTCTATGGGTCTCTATGGGTCCCTGTGGGTCTCTATGGGTCTCTGTGGGTCTCTATGGGGTCTCTATGGGTCCCTATGGGTCTCTATGGGTCTCTATGTGTCTCTATGGGTCTCTATGGGTCTCTATGTGTCCCTATGTGTCTCTATGGGTCTCTATGTGTCTCTATGGGTCTCTATGGGTCTCTATGGGTCTCTATGGGGTCTCTATGTGTCTCTATGTGTCTCTATGGGTCTCTATGTGTCTCTATGTGTCTCTATGGGTCCCTATGGGTCTCTATGGGTCCCCGCGGGGTTTCTCACCACGAGGTGCAGGGGCGGCAGCGCCCTGAGGGCGGCGTCGGGGGCGAGCAGGGGGGAGAGGAGGGGGTTGCGGGCGAGGGGGGAGGGGCGGCCCCAGAACGGGGGGGGAGGGGGGAGGGGCCCCCCGCGCATGCGCAGCGGCCGGAACACGTCCGGGTAACGCCCCCCCCCCCCCCCCCCGCCGCCAGGGGGCGCCCCGAGCCGCCGCGCAGGATGTCCTCGATGACGTCATCGATGTCGTCATCGAGCTCCTCCTCTTCCTCCTCCCCCTCGGCCTCAGGCTCCGCCTCCTGCTTGGGCGGCTCTGGGGGGGGGGGGAAGAGACCCACAAGTGACCTCTGTGTGACCCCCCCCCCAGTGCCCCACAAGTGACCTCTGTGTGACCCCCCCCCAGTGCCCCATAAGTGACCTCTGTGTGACCCCCCATAAGTGACCCCACTGACCCATAAGTGACCCCTGTGTGACCCCCAGTGCCCCATAAGTGACCCATGTGTGACCCCCCCATGCCCCATAAATGACCCCTCTGTGACCCCCAGTGTGACCCCCATGTGCCCCATAAGTGACCCCTTGTGACCCCCATGTGCCCCATGTGACTTCTCTGTGACCCCCAGCGCCCCATAAGTGACCCCTTGTGACCCCCCAGTGACCCCCAGTGTGACCCCCAGTGCCCCATAAGTGACCCCTGTCTGATCCCCAGTGCCCCATAAATGAGCCCTCTGTGACCCCGTGTGACCCCCATGTGCCCCATAAGTGACCCCTCTGTGACCCCCAGTGCCCCAAAAGTGACCTCTCTGTGACCCCCAGCGCCCCATAAGTGACCCCTTGTCCCCCCAGTGACCCCCAGTGTGACCCCCAGTGCCCCATAAGTGACCCCTTGTGACCCCCAGTGCCGCATAAGTAAACTCTCTCTGTGACCCCAGTGCATC
>NW_026642232.1:0-8794 GCF_028554395.1 Pezoporus wallicus | reverse complement strand
AGGGACAGCACCCATAGTGCTGCACTGGGACACAGAGACAGCACCCATAGCGCTGCACTGGGACACTGCAGTGACAGCACCCATAGCGCTGCACTGGGACACAAAGCAACAGCACCCACAGCGCTGCACTGGGACACACAGGGACAGCACCCATAGCGCTGCACCGGGACACACAGCGACAGCACCCATAGCGCTGCACTGGGACCCTGCAGTGACAGCACCCATAGCGCTGCACTGGGACACACAGGGACAGCACCCATAGCGCTGCACTGGGACACCCATAGCGCTGCACTGGGACACACAGGGACAGCACCCATAGCGCTGCACTGGGACACACACAGCACCCATAGCGCTGCACTGGGACACACAGCACAGCACCCATAGCGCTGCACTGGAACACAAAGGGACAGCACACCCATAGCGCTGCACTGGGACACAGTAACAGCACCCATAGCACTGCACTGGGAAACACAGGGACAGCACCCATAGCGCTGCACTGGGACACACACACCCATAGGCTGCACAGGACACCGATAGCACCCATAGCGCTGCACGGGGACACTCAGCAACAGCACCCATAGCGCTGCACCGGGACACACAATGACAGCACCCATAGCGCTGCACTGGGACCCTGCAGTGACAGCACCCATAGAGCTGCACTGGGACACACAGGGATAGCACCCATAGCGCTGCACCGGGACACAGCAACAGCACCCATAGCGCTGCACTGGGACCCTGCAGCAACAGCACCCATAGCGCTGCACTGGAACACAAAGGGACAGCACCCATAGCGCTGCACTGGGACACAGAGACAGCACCCATAGCGCTGCACTGGGACCCTGCAGCGACAGCACCCATAGCGCTGCACTGGGACACACAGGGACAGCACCCATAGCGCTGCACTGGGAAACACAGGGACAGCACCCATAGCGCTGCACTGGGAAACACAGGGACAGCACCCATAGCGCTGCACTGGGACACAGTAACAGCACCCATAGCGCTGCACGGGGACACACAGCGACAGCACCCATAGCGCTGCACTGGGACACACAGGGACAGCACCCATAGCGCTGCACAGAGACCCACAGACAGCACCCATAGCGCTGCACTGGGACACACAGGACAGCACCCATAGCTGCACTGGGACACAGTAACAGCACCCATAGTGCTGCACTGGGACCCTGCAGCGACAGCACCCATAGCGCTGCACTGGGACACACAGGGGCAGCTCCCATAGCGCTGCACTGAAACACACAGGGATAGCACCCACAGCGCTGCACTGGGACACAGCAACAGCACCCATAGCGCTGCACTGAGACACAGCGACAGCACCCATAGCGCTGCACTGGGACACACAGGGACAGCACCCATAGCGCTGCACTGGGACACACAGCGACAGCACCCATAGCGCTGCACTGGGACCCTGCAGTGACAGCACCCATAGCGCTGCACTGGGACACAGCAACAGCACCCATAGCGCTGCACTGAAACACACAGGGATAGCACCCACAGCGCTTTACTGGGACACACAGGGACAGCACCCATAGCGCTGCACTGGGACACACAGCGACAGCACCCATAGCGCTGCACTGGCACACAGCAGCGAGAGAACCCATAGCGCTGCACTGGGACACACAGGGACAGCACCCATAGCGCTGCACTGGGACACACAGGGACAGCACCCATAGCGCTGCACTGGAACACACAGTGACAGCACCCATAGCGCTGCACTGGGACACACAGCGACAGCACCCATAGAGCTGCACTGGAACACAAAGGGACAGCACCCATAGCGCTGCACTGGGACACAGAGACAGCACCCATAGCGCTGCACTGGGACCATGCAGTGACAGCACCCATAGCGCTGCACTGGGACACACAACGACAGCACCCATAGCGCTGCACTGGGACCAGCACCCATAGCGCTGCACTGGGACCCTGCAGCGAAAGCACCCATAGCGCTGCACTGGGAAACACAGGGACAGCACCCATAGCGCTGCACTGGGACACAGTAACAGCACCCATAGCGCTGCACTGGGACACACAGGGACAGCACCCATGGCGCTGCACTGGGACCCTGCAGTGACAGCACCCATAGCGCTGCACTGGAACACAAAGGGACAGCACCCATAGCGCTGCACTGGGACACACAACGACAGCACCCATAGCGCTGCACTGGGACCCTGCAGTGACAGCACCCATAGCGCTGCACTGGGACACAGCAACAGCACCCATAGCGCTGCACTGGGACACTCAGCAACAGCACCCACAGCGCTGCACTGGGACACACAGGGAAAGCACCCATAGCGCTGCACTGGAACACAAAGGGACAGCACCCATAGCGCTGCACTGGGACACACACCCACACCACACAGAGCGCTTCACTGTGACACAGTGACAGCACCCATAGCGCTGGACTGGGTCCCTGCAGTGAAGAGCACCCATAGCGCTGCACTGGGACACAGCAGCGACAGCACCCATAGCGCTGCACTGGGACACAGAAACAGCACCCATAGCGCTGCACTGGGACACAGAAACAGCACCCATAGCGCTGCACTGGGACACACAGGGACAGCACCCATAGCGCTGCACTGGGACCCTGCAGTGACAGCACCCATAGCGCTGCACTGGGACACACAGCGACAGCACCCATAGCGCTGCACTGGGACACACAGTGACAGCACCCATAGCGCTGCACTGGGACACAGGGACAGCACCCATAGCGCTGCCCAGGGAGACACAGCGCCAGCACCCATAGCGCTGCCCTGGGTCACTGCAGCGACAGCACCCATAGCTCTGCACTGGGACACACAGGGACAGCACCCATAGCGCTGCACTGGGACACACAGGGACAGCACCCATAGCGCTGCACTGGGACACTGCAGTGACAGCACCCATAGCGCTGCACTGGGACACACAGTGACAGCACCCATAGCTCTGCACGGGGACCCTGCAGCGACAGCACCCATAGCGCTGCACTGGGACACACAGGGACAGCACCCATAGCGCTGCACTGGGACACACAGGGACAGCACCCATAGCGCTGCACTGGGACACACAGGGACAGCACCCATAGCGCACTGGGACACTGGGACTGGGACACACAGCACCCATAGCGCTGCACTGGGACACACAGTGACACACCCATAGCACCCATAGCGCTGCACTGGGACACACAGGGACAGCACCCATAGCGCTGCACTGGGACACACACTGGGACAGCACCCATATCTGTGCACTGGGACCCGTGAGTGACAGCACCCATAGCGCTGCACTGGGACACAGTGACAGCACCCATAGCGCTGCACTGGGACACAGTGACAGCACCCATAGCGCTGCACTGGGACACAGTGACAGCACCCATAGCGCTGCACTGGGAAACACAGGGACAGCACCCATAGCGCTGCACTGGGACACAGTAACAGCACCCATAGCGCTGCACTGGGACACAGTAACAGCACCCATAGCGCTGCACTGGGAAACACAGGGACAGCACCCATAGCGCTGCCCTGGGAAACACAGGGACAGCACCCATAGCGCTGCACTGGGACACCCTGCAGTGACAGCACCCATAGCGCTGCACTGGGACCCTGCAGCGACAGCACCCATAGCGCTGCACTGGGACACACAGGCACCCATAGACAGCACCCAGTACAGCACCCATAGCGCTGCACTGGACCACACAGGGACAGCACCCATCGCACTGCACAGGGACCATGCAGTGACAGCACCCATAGCGCTGCACTGGGACACACAGCAGCACCCATAGCGCTGCACTGGGACACACACAGGACAGCACCCATAGCGCTGCACTGGGACACAGTTACAGCACCCATAGCGCTGCACTGGGACACACAGGGACAGCACCCATAGCGCTGCACTGGGACATACAGCGACAGCACCCATAGCGCTGCACTGGGACACAGGGACAGCACCCATAGCGCTGCACTGGGACACAGCAGACAGCACCCATAGCGCTGCACTGGGACACAGCAGACAGCACCCATAGCGCTGCACTGGGACACACAGGGACAGCACCCATAGCGCTGCACTGGAACACAAAGGGACAGCACCCATAGCGCTGCACTGGGACACACAGCGACAGCACCAATAGCTCTGCACTGGGACCCAGCAGTGACAGCACCCATAGCGCTGCACTGGGACACACAGGGACAGCACCCATAGCGCTGCACTGGGACACACAGTGACAGCACCCATAGCGCTGCACTGGGACACACAGCACCCATAGCGCTGCACTGGGACACACAGGGACAGCACCCATAGCGCTGCACTGGGACACACAGTGACAGCACCCATAGCGCTGCACTGGGACACAGGGGCAGCACCCATAGCGCTGCACTGGCACACAGCAACAGCACCCATAGCGCTGCACGGGGACACTCAGCAACAGCACCCATAGCGCTGCACTGGGACACAGCGACAGCACCCATAGCGCTGCACTGGGACACAGCGACAGCACCCATAGCGCTGCACTGGGACACACAGGGACAGCACCCATAGCGCTGCACTGGGACACACAGTGACAGCACCCATAGCGCTGCACTGGGACACACAGGGACAGCACCCATAGCGCTGCACTGGGACACACAGTGACAGCACACATAGCGCTGCACTGGGACACACAGGGACAGCACCCATAGCGCTGCACTGGGACACACACTGGGACACACAGCACCCATAGCGCTGCACTGGGACACACAGCAGTGACAGCACCCATAGCGCTGCACTGGGACACAGGGACAGCACCCATAGCGCTGCACTGGGACCCTGCAGCCCCATAGCGCTGCACTGGGACACCCATGCAGCAGACAGCACCCATAGCGCTGCACTGGGACACACAGGGACAGCACCCATAGCGCTGCACTGGGACACACACCCATAGCAGCACTGGACACAGCACCCATAGCGCTGCACTGGGACACAGTGACAGCACCCATAGCGCTGCACTGGGACACACAGGGACAGCACCCATAGCAGCACCCATAGCTGCACTGGGACACACTGCAGTGACAGCACCCATAGCGCTGCACTGGGACACACAGGGACAGCACCCATAGCGCTGCACTGGGACACAGTAACAGCACCCATAGCGCTGCACTGGGACACACAGCGACAGCACCCATAGCGCTGCACTGGGACACACAGGGACAGCACCCATAGCGCTGCACTGGGACACAGCGACAGCACCCATAGCGCTGCACTGGGACACAGGGGCAGCACCCATAGCGCTGCACGGGGACACTCAGGACAGCACCCATAGCGCTGCACTGGGAAACACAGTAACAGCACCCATAGCACTGCACTGGGAAACACAGGGACAGCACCCATAGCGCTGCACTGGGACACACAGGGACACCATCCATAGCGCTGCACTGGGACACAGTAACAGCACCCATAGCGCGGCACTGGGACCCTGCAGCGACAGCACCCATAGCGCTGCACTGGGACACACAGGGACAGCACCCATAGCGCTGCACTGGGACACACAGCGACAGCACCCATAGCGCTGCACTGGGACACACAGTGACAGCACCCATAGCGCTGCACTGGGACACACAGGGACAGCACCCATAGCGCTGCACTGGGACACACAGCAGTGACAGCACCCATAGCGCTGCACTGGGACACACAGGGAAGCACCCACTGGGACACACAGCACCCATAGCTGCACTGGGACACACAGCACAGCACCCATAGCGCTGCACTGGGACACAGTGACAGCACCCATAGCGCTGCACTGGGACACACAGGGACAGCACCCATAGCGCTGCACTGGGACACACAGCAGGACAGCACCCATAGCGCTGCACTGGGACACACAGGGACAGCACCCATAGCGCTGCACTGGGACACAGTAACACCACCCATAGCGCTGCACTGGGACACAGTAACAGCACCCATAGCGCTGCACTGGGACACACAGGGACAGCACCCATAGCGCTGCACTGGGAAACACAGGGACAGCACCCATAGCGCTGCACTGGGACACAGTAACACCACCCATAGCGCTGCACTGGGACACACAGGACAGCACCCATAGCGCTGCACTGGGACACACAGGGACACACAGCACCCATAGCGCTGCACTGGGACACACAGGACAGCACCCATAGCGCTGCACTGGGACACACAGCACAGCACCCATAGCGCTGCACTGGGACACACCGACAGCACCCATAGCGCTGCACTGGGACACACAGCGACAGCACCCATAGCGCTGCACTGGGACACACAGCGACAGCACCCATAGCGCTGCACTGGGACACACAGCGACAGCACCCATAGCGCTGCACTGGGACACACAGCGACAGCACCCATAGCGCTGCACTGGGACACACAGCGACAGCACCCATAGCGCTGCACTGGGACACAGCGACAGCACCCATAGCGCTGCACTGGGACACACAGCGACAGCACCCATAGCGCTGCACTGGGACCCTGCAGCGAGAGCACCCATAGCGCTGCACTGGGACACACAGGGACAGCACCCATAGCGCTGCACCGGGACACAGGGGCAGCACCCATAGCGCTGCACTGGGACACAGTGACAGCACCCACAGCGCTGCACTGGGACACAGCAACAGCACCCATAGCGCTGCACTGGGACCCTGTAGTGACAGCACCCATAGCGCTGCACTGGGACACACAACGACAGCACCCATAGCGCTGTACTGGGACCCTGCAGTGACAGCACCCATAGAGCTGCACTGGGACACACAGGGATAGCACCCATAGCGCTGCACTGGGACACAGTAACAGCACCCATAGCGCTGCACTGGAACACAAAGGGACAGCACCCATAGCGCTGCAGCACACAGGGATAGCACCCCATACTGCCTTGGACCATATAGCTCCACACCAGGACCATATAGCCCCATACTGCTGGATCCATAGGGCTCCACACCAGGACCATATAGCCCCATACTGCTGGATCCATACAGCTCCACACCAGGACCATATAGCCCCATACTGCTGGATCCATATAGCTCCACACCAGGACCATATAGCCCTATACTGCTGGATCCATACAGCTCCACACCAGGACCATATAGCCCCATACTGCTGGTCCATATAGCTCCACACCAGGACCATATAGCCCTATACTGCTGGATCCATACAGCTCCACACCAGGACCATATAGCCCCATACTGCTGGATCCATATAGCTCCACACCAGGACCATATAGCCCCATACTGCTGGATCCATAGGGCTCCACACCAGGACCATATAGCCCTATACTGCTGGATCCATACAGCTCCACACCAGGACCATATAGCCCTATACTGCTGGATCCATATAGCTCCACACCAGGACCATATAGCCCCATACTGCTGGATCCATATAGCTCCACACCAGGACCATATAGCCCTATACTGCTGGATCCATATAGCTCCACACCAGGACCATATAGCCCTATACTGCTGGATCCTTACAGCTCCACACCAGGACCATATAGCCCTATACTGCTGGATCCATAGGGCTCCACACCAGGACCATATAGCCCTATACTGCTGGATCCATACAGCTCCACACCAGGACCATATAGCCCTATACTGCTGGATCCATATAGCTCCACACCAGGACCATATAGCCCCATACTGCTGGATCCATATAGCTCCACACCAGGACCATATAGCCCCATACTGCTGGATCCATAGGGCTCCACACCAGGACCATATAGCCCTATACTGCTGGATCCATACAGCTCCACACCAGGACCATATAACCCCATACTGCTGGATCCATACAGCTCCACACCAGGACCATATAGCCCTATACTGCTGGATCCATATAGCTCCACACCAGGACCATATAGCCCTATACTGCTGGATCCATACAGCTCCACACCAGGACCATATAGCCCTATACTGCTGGATCCATACAGCTCCACACCAGGACCATATAACCCCATACTGCTGGATCCATACAGCTCCACACCAGGACCATATAGCCCCACACCGCCTGGGCCCGTACAGATGTTGGGGCTCGGCCCAGCTCAGACTCACAGGCTGTCGGTGCCCATCAACAGCTGGAAAGCGGATTCAGGCAAAGGATTCCCCTCCAGGCTCAGCGTCCTGCGGAGAGCCCATTCCAGCGCTCAGGATCCTCCCTGGCCCCCCCACAGGCCTTAATGAGCGCTAATGAGGGAGCGTTAATGAGCGCTAATGAGGGAGCGTTAATGAGCGCTAATGAGGGAGCGTTAATGAGCGCGTACCGCAGGCGGGAGCAGCGCGTTGGCAGCGCCGCCAGCACCGGCAGCAGCGGCTCCGGCAGCGGCACGTTCCAGAGGCTGCGGGGGGGACACGGCGCCATCAGGGTCCCGATGTCATGGGGGGGGGGGAACATGGGGGTCCCGATGCCATTGGAGGGGACATGGGGGTCTCGATGCCATTGGGGAGGACATGGGGGTCCCGATGCCGGGGGGGGGGACATGGGGGTCTCGATGCCATTGGAGGGGACATGGGGGTCTCGATGCCATTGGAGGGGACATGGGGGTCCCGATGCCGTGGGGGGGGACATGGGGGTCTCGATGCCATTGGAGGGGACATGGGGGTCTCGATGCCATTGGGGAGGACATGGGGGTCTCGATGCCATTGGGGGGGACATGGGGGTCCCGATGCCGGGGGGGGGACATGGGGGTCCCGATGCCATTGGAGGGGACATGGGGGTCTCAATGCCATTGGAGGGGACATGGGGGTCTCGATGCCATTGGGGGGGACATGGGGGTCCCGATGCCATTGGGGGGAACATGGGGGTCCCGATGCCATGGGGG
>NW_026642231.1:0-8762 GCF_028554395.1 Pezoporus wallicus | reverse complement strand
TCAGTGCTCTGCCATGGCCGCAGGATGCTGGGGGGGGGACAAGGACATGGGGTGGGGGTTAGGCTGGGGGTACAGGGGGTATTTTGGGGTGTATAGGGGTACTTTAGGGCTTAAAGAGGGGTATTTGGGGGCAAAAGGAAGTATTCCGGAACAGTTTTGTGCTGTTGGGGGGGTTATTTTGGGGTACAAAAGGGTATTTTGAATTGTTAGGGAGTTATTTTGGAGCATATGGGGACGCTTTGGGGTGCGGGGGGGGGTATTTCAGGGCACAGGGGGCAGCGATTTTGGGGTGCTGGGGGCTATTTTGGACTGCAGGATGGGTTACTTCAGGTGGGGATAGTTTGGGGCTGCAGGGATGGGGGGTGTGTGTCATTTTGGGGTCTAAAGAGATATTGCAGGCTGCAGGGGAGTTATTCTGGGGTCCAGGTAGGTCTAGTTTTGGGTGCACAGGGTTATTTTTGGGTCCAGGGAGGTATGTTAGGGTCCAGGAAGGGTAGTTTGGGGTCCAAGGGGGTTATTTTTGAGTCTGGGGAGTATTTTGGGGTCTGGGGGTTACTTTGGGGTCAAGGGCGGTAGGTTGGAGTCTGTGGGCTATTCTGAGGTCCAGGGGGGGGTATTTTGGTGTCTGTGGGTTATTTGGGGGTCCAGGGGGGCAGGATTTTGGAGCCTGGAGATTATTTTGGGGTCCGGGGCGTTATCACCCCAACACAGACCGGTTGTCATCCTCCCGCAGCGTCCCGTTGAGCCGCGCCAGCTCCCGCAGCTGCATCTTCCTCAGGTCGTTCTGGTCCTCGGGGGTCTCGATGCCTTGCTTCAGGATGTTGCGGATCTGAGGGGTTGGGATGGGTGAAGGTCAAACAGGAGCTGAGGAGCTGTGTGTGTGTCCCCCCCAAACCTTGGACCCCCCCACCCCATACCTGCTCCACCGCCTTCTTGACGTTCTCCATGGTGTTGGCGGTGACAAGGGCATGCAGGGGCTCGTCCTCCCCCGGCAGCATCTGCCCGTCCTTGCGGCCAACCTTGCCCTCCTTCACCGAGCCCTTGCCCCGGATCATGATCTTGGCATTGCATTCCTTCTCAATGTTCTTCAGCGTGTTCCCTCTGTGGGGGGAGAGTCACCCATGGGGAATGGGGCACCCCAAGGGTCTGGCTGGGGTAGGTACCATAGGGCTCAGGGAATGGGGAGAATGGGAACGGGCTGGTGGCTTGGTGTCATTAGGAGTCATTAAGACCACACACACACCCCCCATTTATGAAACACTGCCCGCATGCAGGGGAAGGGGGTCACCCACCCCAAATTAGGGGGGAGGTACCCCATAAACAGGGCAATAAGAAGCCAGTGATGCTCCAGGATCACCAGAAGCCTGACCTCAGCACCATTAAGAACCCCCCGAAAAGCTAAGCAGAAACACCAGCACCATCAGAAGCCTCATTAGCACCCCAGCAGTAAGGGCCTACTCTCATTCATTAAGCACCTACTCTCATTCATTAAGCACCTGAGACCATTAATATTACCCCCCCCCGCCCCAGTTTTGGGGGTGTCACCCACCCACATACTGTAACCCCCACCCCAGTCTCACAAGTGAGGAGTTGGGGGGCAGCAGCACCCTGGCTTCATCAGGAGCCTGGCTCCCTGCCTTCATTAAGTAGCCAAATTTGGGGGTGTACTGGGGGGGGGGGGGCACAGACCCACCTGGGCCCAATGAGGAGCCCCACGAAGTTGATCTCGGGGTACTCATCCTGCGGGATCATCACCTTGTCGCTCACCCGTGTCGCCGGCGGCCTGGGGTGAGAAAACAGCATTAAAACATCACCTAAACCCCAAAACAACCTGAATTAGCCCCAAAAACGTGTGTGTGTGCCCCTCACTTGTAGTCGGCGGGGGGCTTGAAGTCCGGGTTGAGGGCCACCATCTCGGTGATGAGGTTGTGCCGCTCCTCCTCCAGCTTCTTCCGCGTGCGGAACTCGCGTGTGTTGAGCCGCTTCCCCTCGCTGTTGTAGATGGGCTCTGGGGATGGGGACCTGGGGGGGGGACATAAGGGGTCACCCCGCTGCCCCCCTACCCCCCATATGGGAGGGCTTGCACCCCCCACATCCCCCCATCTGCCACAGCCAGCACTGGGGCTGCCCCCAATGGGGGGGGGGGAACTGGGGGGGTTGTTAATTACCACCCAATGAAGGGCCAGCAGAGCCCCCCCCCCCCAACCCAGACTCCTGTAACCCCGTTTCTCTCCATTTCCCCTCCCTACAGGCGAGTTTTGCCCCTTTCTGCCTGTTTTTGAGGCCTCGGTTTGCCCGTTTCACTGCTTTTTAAGAGGAAAAGCTTCCAGGCTTTGGGGGTTTTGGTGTTTTTTTTTTGGGGGGAAGCTTTTGGGTCGGTTTATTTGCTTTTTGGCAGCAGCAGGTAAAGCTACGAAGGGAAGAGTCAAGGTTTAAGGGGGAGAAAACTCACAAAGGATTAAAAATGAGAATGAAAAATGAGAATTATCATCAATTAAAGGAGAATATAAGAAAAAAATGTCACAATCCCGCAGCTTTGGTGAAATTATGGACCTTTTTTTTGGGTTTTTTTGTACGTTTGTGGCTTTTTTTTTTGTTTTTGTCCTTAAACCTCCCCAAATTGTTAATTTTTATAATTTTTTTTTTTTTTTTGGATGAGGCTGCAAGAAGGGAAAAGATTATCCAAAAATAAAAATGAAACTGAACGTCTCCCGGGCGGCAATCGGAAACCTGCACCCGTCTTGGGGTGAAAAAGAGACTTTTCTGCATTAAAGCCAGTTGGCGGCACCGTCCTCGCGGCCTAAAGGGAACTGTGGACACGCGAAACGAAAGGTCAGCTAATCACTGCTTGTTAATGAGCAATTCAGCACAACTCGTCCCGTTTACCACGAACCCCCCCCCCCCCCCTTTCAACCGCCGGTACTGAGTGCTAACGACGCCCCCGTTGGTTAACGTTGCGCCGGGCCCTGGCGCGCTGCAGGAGCAAGGCAGGGTTATTGTGGATTTTCCTGGATTTCACCCCAAAATCCAAGCGCCGGGCGGCTGGTGTTGACCTTTACACCCTGCCCCCCCCCCATCATCCATCTCAGCCCCCTCCTTCCCACCACCACAACCGGCTCCGTTAGCGGCCGCTCAGCAGCCGGTACCGTGGGGTGAGGGCCCCCCCGCTGTGCCCCGCCGTGGGGAGAAGTGGCTCGAAAACGGAAGGGAGGGGGGGGAAAGGGGTGGGAAAAAGGAAGAAGGGCAAAGGGAGGAGCTGGAATTTGACCTCTTTGGGGGGAGGGAAACGGCGGAATTCATCCTCCCGGAGCCGATTGGAACCGAATGGAGGGGAAGGGAAGGGGGCAGAGCCCATCCGGGTGCAGGGTGCGGGAGGCGGGGCATAGCGGGAGCCCTGACCCCGGGGCACGGCCCCCGGCCGGGTGGAGCCTCCTTTAGGAATCATCATCAGAACGCCAAGAAATGATCAAAACCACAGAAAGCGCCTCCAAAAGAGCAAGGGGAGGGGCGGGGGGAGGCGAACGGTTACTGTCAGGTGAAGGGTCCCAACCTGTCCTCAGGGTTAGGGGGGATGCCCAGGTCTCCCGTGCGCAGTTTGCGAGTCAGGTCTTCGATCTGCAGTTGCACTGGAAGAAACCCGGTTAGGACAGAAAAAAGGGTGGGAGAAAAGACAGAGTTACCAAAAAAAGGACATTATTTGGCCAAAACAAGACATTCTTAACCCAAAACCCTGACAGTCTAAGCGAGAGAGGCACATGGCTGCCCGATACACAGGCATTTTAACCAGGAACGGCACGTTCTCACCCAAAACATAGGCGTTGGTATCAAAGAAACAGCCGTTATTGCCCTAAAGCCAACAACTGTTACAAAAAATGTACATTGCCAGCCTAAAATCAGACATTATGGCAAAAAAATAAGCATTGTTAGCCTAAAATCAGACATTAACAGCCTAAAATCAGGTATCATTAGCCTAAAAATAAACATTAACAGCCTAAAACCAAGCATCAACAGCTTAAAATCACATATTATCAACCCAAAATCAAGTATTAGCCTAAAACCAAACGTTAATAGCCCAAAAATGAACATTAATAGCCTACAGTCAGCCATTACTAGCTTAAAAATAAACCTTTATAACCTACAATCAGACATTAGCCTAAAAAAAAGATTAATAATCTATAAATAAGCATTAATAACCTAAAACCAGATATTAACATATGATAAACATTTACAGCCTGAAAATACACATAGTCTAAAACCAAACATTTATAGTCTAAAACCAAACATTTATAGTCTAAAACCAAGGATTCTTGACCTAAAATCAAACATTAATAGCCTAAAAATAAACATTAGCAGTCCAAAAATACACATTAATACTGTAAAATTGGGTGTTAATAGCCTAAAAATAAACATTAATACTCCAAAACCAAACATTAATAGCCTAAATTCAAGCATTATCACAAAAAAAGAGGCATTATGGCCATAATTCCAGCCATTATTACCAACAAAGGTTAAAGGTAAGCCCAGATGTTGTTACCAAAAAGAAGTGTTTTCAACCTAAAACCAGACATTATCAGCCTAAAACCAACCATTATTAACCTAAAACTAAGCATTATCAGCCTAAAAGCAGTAATTGCTTCAAAAGCCACCCATGAGCAGCCTAAACCTGGTGTTTCCAGCCTGGAACCAACCGTTATTGCCCCAAAAATCACCATTATTGGCCTCAAATAAATCAAAATTAACGTTATTCACCTAAAACCAAACGTTAGGATGAAAATAATCTGTTGTTATCGCCAACAATAAACGTTATGGCCCCAAAAATCCAATCAGATCACCCCAAAAAGCACATTTTTAACCGCAAATCTTAGTATTTTCATGGAAAAAATCCCGTGCTCTTACCCAAAACCCCAGATTATTGCTAAGAAAACACACATTAACACCTCAAAAACCACACTGGTGCCTTCAAAACAAGTCTGATGAACCTAAAATGGATGTTTTCAACCCAAAAACGTATCTTGCCAACCTAAAAACCGCGTTACTGCCAAACCGACAGGTTCTGACCCCAAAAAGAGAGATGGTTATTGAAAAAGGTGATTCTTACCCCCATAAAAGGTGGTTATTGCCCCAAACCAAACACTGCTTCCTAAAATCAGCTAAAAATCCACATTATTGTCTAGAACAATCATACGGTTACTTCAAAAACACAAGTTATTGGTTAAAAATGCTCAATTACCTCAAAAAGCACATTATTACCTCAAAATGTGTTATTGGCTCATCACATCACGGTTTTGACTCAAAAAGCGACGTTTTTACTTCAAAATACCATGTTATTAGCTCGTGGAATCACATTTTTTACTCGAACCCCCCATTTTTACCTCAAAAAGTCACGCTGTTACCTCATAAACTCATGCTTTTGACTCAAAATCCCACGTTTTTGCCTTAAAAGACCATGTTATTACGTCATGAAATCACATTGCACTCAAAAAACACATTTTTACCTCAAAACATCAAATTGTTACCTCACAAAACACGCATTATTGCCTAAAATTGCTCAATTTTACCTCATAAAACCACGTTGTTACGTCAAACAGCACGTCATTGCCTCGTGGAAACAAGCTTTTACCTCAAAATACCATGATTTCACCTCAAAATACCATGTTATTACCTCATGAAATCACATTTTTTTACTCAAACCCCACATTTTTATACCAAAACACCATCATAAAATACACATTAACTAAAGTTGGTTTTAACCTCACAAAAAACATTGTTACATCAAAACATCACATTATTGCCTCATAAAAACGCATTTTTACCTCAAAAATACCTCGATTTTACCACAAATATCACGCATTTACCTCAAGTATTACGTTTTTACCTCAAACACCACGATATTACCTCAAAATATCATTTTTTTCCTCAAAATACCACGTTTTTACCTCAAATCTCGTCTTTTTACCTCAAAATACCACTTTTTTACCACAAAGTATCACGGTTTTACCTCAAAACTCGTCTTTTTACCTCAAAATACCACATTTTTACCTCAAATTTTGTCTTTTTACCTCAAAATACCTCAATTTTACGTCAAAATATCACGGTTTTACCTCAAATTTCGCCTTTTTACCTCAAAATACCTCGATTTTACGTCAAAATATCATGTTTTAACCTCAAATTTCGTCTTTTTACCTCAAAATACCTCGATTTTACCTCAAAGTATCACTTTTTACCTCAAAACATCTCGATTTTACCTCAAAATATGTCGATCTTACTTCAAAATATCACGGTTTTACCACAAATTTCACCTTTTTACCTCAAAATACCTCGATTTTACCTCAAAGTATCACGTTTTTACCTCAAAACATCTCGGTTTTACCTCAAAATATCACTTTTTACCTCAAATTTCGTCTTTTTACCTCAAAACATGTCGATTTTACCTCAAAACATCTCGATTTTACCTCAAATTTCATCTTTCTACCTCAAAATACGTCGATTTTACCTCAAAGTATCCCGATTTTACCTCAAAATATCACGTTTTTACCTCAAACTTCGTCTTTTTACCTCAAACTACCTCGATTTTACCTCCCAATTCCACCTTTTTACCTCAAATCCCATCTTTTTACCTCAACCCCCTTGTTTCCCCCTCCCGGGGACCCCCCCCTCCCCTTCGCTCGGGTCTCCGGTAACCGGGGCGTGCGTGGGGCCGTTACCGATGTAGGCGCGCTCCTGCTCGCGGGTGAGCCCCGGCGGGATCACGGTCGGCATGCCCGGGATCACGGTCTTCTGGTCCAGCGAGTCCTGGTTCCAGCGGCTCCGCTTCCGCTTCCGCGGGAAGTCTGCGGGAACGAAGAGGGGGGGTGGAAGGAAAAACCTCCCCGGGATGGGAACCGGCGGCGGAACCGGGACACCCCCCCCCCCCCCCCCGCTTCCATCCCCGGTCCGTACCTGACCTCCGGGCCACTTTGTGCGCGGCTCCCGCCCGCGCGGCGGCTTCGTTCTGCGGCCCCGCTCCCGCTCCCCCCCCGCCGGGCCCGCTCTCATCCGGGCGCTGTTGGAGCGGGGCCGCCGGCGGGGCCTGCGCAGGGCCCCCGGGCTGCGGTTGTTGCTGCGGAGGAGGGGCTGGGGGAGCGGCGGCCGGCGGGGCCGCTGCTGCCTGCGGAGCCTGTGGCGGGTCGTGGCCGGGCGGCGGCGAAGGGAAGCGGTACTGCCCGTAGGGAGCGGCGCCGGGGGCCGGCGGCGGCTGCTGCGGGGCGTTGGGGGCCGAGGCCGGCGGCTGCTGTTGCTGCTGCGGGGCGGAGGCCGCCTGCGGTTGTTGTTGCTGCTGCTGCTGCGGTTGCTGCTGCTGAGCCGACGGCGGCGGCGGCGGCGGAGGAGGGGGGGGCGGCGGCTGCTGCTGCGCCTGAGGCTGCGGCGGCGGCGGCGGTGGCGGCGGAGGAGGAGGCGGCGGAGGGAGCGCGGCGAACGGGTACGCGGCGGCCGCCATGGGGCCGAGCAGCGCGGCGGGGGCCGGGCCGGGCCCGGGGCCGGAGCCGGGCAGGACGAGGCCGGGGGGCGGCGGCAGCGGGAAGCCGGGCTGCCCCGGCGGCGGCGGCGGCGGCGGGTGGAGCTTGCCCAGCGGCGTGGCGTTCGCCCCGGTCGCCATAGAGCCTCCCCTCGGCCGCCGGGCTTCGCGAACCTTCCACACCGCCCGCTAGGCGCGCGCGGCGCCTATTGGTTGGGAGGGGTGTCAATCAGAGCTGTCTGGACCGCTGATTGGCTGAGGCTGGTGTCCGTCGGAGCGGGCGCGGCGCGGATAGGATGAAGGTGGAAGGACGCGGGGCGGGGATGGGTGTCCGGGAGGCGGCGAAGGGGATTGGCGGAGGGAGACGTCGCTCAGCGGCCGTGCGATGCCATTGGCTGCGCTCCGCCCCACCCCGCGGCCCCGCGTGGGAGGGGTCGGGAGACCCCGAGAGTCGGCGCCTCAGCCGATTACTCCCCCCCCCTCGAGGGGAAGCCCCCTTACTTTGACCCCCCCCCCCCCCATTTCCCCCCCCTCCCCATTTTTGGGGGTCCCTGAGCTCATCCCCCCCATCCCCCCCCATGTCCCCCCCATTCGTGGTCTCCGCTGTCCCCAATCTCGGACATTGTGGGGGGAAACCCCCAAATCCTGTGCCCCCCCCCCCAAATTCCCGACCCCCAACCCAGGCTCCGCCCCCCACCCCATACAAGGAGTGAGAGAGGCAAAAAGCTCACAGTTTATTGGCTGAGGGGGTGGGATAGGACACGCCCCCCACCCCCATGGGGTCCTGGTGTCCTCATTGCACCCCAAATCCCTTGTGTGCCCCCCCCCCCCCTAATCTCCATCCCCAGGCCACGGGGGGAGGGGGCAGCTTCACCCTAACTCCCCCCCCCCCCAAATCCCAACTCCCCCTTTGCACCCCCAGCCCATCCTAGAGCCCCTCCTGCACCCCACACCCCCCCCCACCCCAAACCCTTCACCTCCATCCCCCCCCCGTACCCCAACTTCATTCGCATCCCACTTGGGGTGCATATGGAGGTGCATTGGGGTATATGGGGGGGTATATGCAGTGCATTGGGGTATATAGGAGTATATTGGGGTATATCGGGGTACACTGGGGTATATGATGGTATACTGGTGTATATGGGGTGCATTGGGGTATAGGGTGGTATATTGGGGTGCACGGGGGTATATGGTGGTATACTGGGGTATATGGGGTGCACGGGGGTATATGGGGTGCATTGGGGTATAGGGTGGTATATTGGGGTGC
>NW_026642230.1:0-886 GCF_028554395.1 Pezoporus wallicus | reverse complement strand
TTGCTCGGCTGCCCAGCTGCACAGTGAGTAGAGCACGAACAGTTGCCGTCTGCTCCCACAATCGAAGAGCCAGGAGGGAAAGCTGGTGAAAGCTTAGGGTTAGGGTTAGGGTTAGGGTTAGGAGTTAGGGTTAGGGGTTAGGGTTAGGGTTAGGGTTAGGGTTAGGTTTAGGTTTGCCGTCTGCTCCCACAGTCGAAGAGCCAGGAGGGAAAGCATGTGCGGGGCATCTTCAGCACACAGTCAGCTTTGCAATGCTGTCACCATTATTGCTGTCACTCCTCGGTTTCATACCTAAAAGTACATTTGAATGCAACCTCTCCAAAGCTGCTTCTCAGCTGCCCAGAAGCTCAGCGATTAGTGCACGAACGTCTGGCCTCTGCTCCCAGCGCCGAAGAGCCAGGAGGGAAAGCATGTGCTGGGCATCTTCAGCACACAGTCAGCTTTGCAACGGTGTCACCATCATTGCTGTCGCTCCTCAGTGTCATACCTAAAGGTCCATTTGAATGCACCCTCTTCGGAGCTTGCTCTCGGCTGCCCAGCAGCACAGTGAGTAGAGCACGAACAGTTGCCGTCTGCTCCCACAATCGAAGAGCCAGGAGGGAAAGCTGGTGCTCTGAATCTTCTGCACACAGTCAGCTTTGCAACAGTGCCTCCATCATTGCTGTCGCTCCTCACTTTCATACCGAGAAGTTCATTTGAATCCAACTTCTCTGCTCGTTGCTCTTGGCTGCCCAGCAGCACAGTCAGTAGAGCACGAACGTCTGGCCTCTGCTCTCAGAGCCGAAGAGCCAGGAGGGAAAGCATGTGCTGGGCATCTTCAGCACACAGTCAGCTTTGCAACGGTGTCACCATCATTGCTGTCGCTCCTCGCTTTCATACCGAAAGG
>NW_026642229.1:0-863 GCF_028554395.1 Pezoporus wallicus | reverse complement strand
CCACCACGGGGTTTAAATGGGGACCCCCCCGGCTGTAAATAGGGACCCCCGACCCCCCCCCCCCCCCCCCCCCCCCCCCCCCGCCCCTCCGCCGGGTGTATAATGGGACCCCCCGCATGCGCCCCCCCCCCCCAAAAGGGAAGATGCTGTGACCCACCGTGACGTCATCACCCAACCCCCCCCTTCGCTCTCGCTATGCAAACGATCCCCCCCCCCCCCCCCAAAATCAAGGACTGGGGGGGGGGTGGGGAGGGGCGCCGGGGGGGGGGAGGGGGAGGGTTCAATAAAGCCGGTGCAGAACCGATCCCGTTCCGGGTTTTGGGGGGGGGGGAGGGGGGGGAGGGGAGGGGGGAGGGGCACAAGGGCTCCCCCCCCATTCTCCCTCCGGTGGTCCCGGCCACGCGCGGGTTAACGTCACGCCCCCGTCACGCCCCCCACCCCCCGTGACGTCACGGCGCCGCCGTGCCCCGTTCAACGCCGCTGAGCGCGTACGGTGCGGGGGGGGGGGGGAGAGGGGGACGTGGGAAATGAGGGGGTCCCGGGGGGCAATTGGGGGTCTATGGGGGGTATTTAAGGGCCTGGGGGGTAATTGGGGGTCTATGGGGGGTGTTTAAGGGTCGGGGGGTGCAATTGGGGGTCTATGGGGGGTGTTTAAGGGCCTGGGGGGGTAACTGGGGGTCTATGGAGGGGATTTAAGGGTCTGGGGGGCAATTGTGGGTCTATGGGGGGTGTTTAAGGGTCGGGGGGTGCAATTGGGGGTCTGTGGGGGGTGTTTAAGGGTCGGGGGGTGCAATTGGGGGTCTATGGGGGGTGTTTAAGGGCCTGGGGGGGTAACTGGGGGTCTGTGGGGGTATTTAAGGGTC
>NW_026642228.1:0-8810 GCF_028554395.1 Pezoporus wallicus | reverse complement strand
TCCTGGCTGGTCTGTCTTTCCTGAAAAGGACATAGCCCTCCATGACTATATTCCAGTCATGTGAGCTGTCCCACCACGTCTCTGTAATTGCCACCAGATCATAATCTCCTGACTTAACACAGGTTTCCAACTCCTCCTGCTTATTTCCCATGCTGCGCGCATTGGTGTACAGACATTCCAGGGAGAGAGCTGAGCACACTGATTTCACCCTAGGATTATAGGGGGCCTCCCAGTCTTCATTAATTCTGGAGTGCTGCCCCACTGGGGCAAGCCCAGCTACAACCCCATCCCCCTTCGAATCTAGTTTAAAGCTCTCCAAATGAGCCCTGCTAATTCGTGCCCCAGCATCCTTTTGCATCTGTGAGACAAACCTTTGTCACTTGTCATTGTCCAGACTGGTGCCCTATAAAACCAGCTGTTATCAAAGAATCCAAAGCCCTGCCTGTAGCACCAGTCTCGAAGCCAATTGTTTATGAACTGAATCTTCCCATTCCTTCCCACATCATCAGTGGAAGATGGAAGGAGTGAGGAGAAGATCACTTGAGCCCCAGACTCTTTCACCATCTGCCCCAAGGCCCTGTAGTCTTTCTTCATCCCCCTCAGACTGCGGGAAGCAGCTTCCTCCCCACCTGTCTGGAAGACCAGCAGCGGGTAGTAGTCTGTCGGGTGCACCAGGTTGGGGAGCGCCCTAGTGATATCCCTGATCCGGGCTCCAGGCAAACTACACACTTCCCTATGATGAGGGTCAACTCTGCATATCGGGCCCTCTGTTCCTCTCAGAAGGGACTTCCCCTGAAAGTCCATATTTCCTTTATGTATGATCAATGCTACATTTTAAATATCAGTTTAATTTCTAATTATTCCACACCCTTATGTTGCCAATCTAAGCCCATCTGAGCCACTTCAATCTTAACAGCTTTATCCATGTGTTGGTTGTTCTGGTTTTCCTCAGTGGCCCAACTCTGGGGTACATGAGCATCTACACTTGCTTCGTCCTTAATTGGACGTCACACAGGCACACTCCGGGATACCCAACCCCAACCGAACGGGTAACCGGCCTATACTTACGCACCCCTGCGTCTTCGTTCAGAGCTTCGTGCACAAAGATTACGGGGTTACCGGCTTTCTTTTGCTTGCTGTCGAATTTAGGATTTGTTGGTAGAGGGTATGGTGAGATAGCACCCAAGCAAGGGCCAATATACAGCGGGGTGCCTCCCCTGTGTGGGGCTTCGCACCAGATTGCCTCTATCCGAGTCATGGCACCAAAATTGTTATAAATGTGGCTCAGATAAATTGACAAGTGCCAGACCAATGAATCAAATCGGTTTATCGAGCAAGTGACAGCAAGCAAAACAGCGCTGGGCGGCCGGGGAGTCTCTGCTCCGCCAACGGCACGCAACGCACTTCCCCAAAGTCACTGGTTTTATACTCTTCTTTATCCGATATACGTGTCACTTCCTGGAGTACTCTGCGTCTATGTGACCTGTTGATAAGGGGTCTCATTTTGTCTCCCGGTGGGTGTGGGGAGGAAGGCTCTAGCCTGTTGACAAGGAGTCTCATTCTGCCTCCCGGTGGGTGTGGGGAGGAAGGCTCCTTATCTCCTTCCCCCATACATCATTTACTTTACTGGACGCCTGCGGTCTATAAGCAAAATGTTGAAGTGTCGTAATTTTCCAGTAACTCTTAAGCAAGCAAGATTTGATTAACAAACAGGAATTTACTCATTACATCAACATAAAAAGGACATGGAACTGTTGGAACAAGTCTAGAGAAGGGCCACAAGGATGATCAGGGGACTGGAGCACCTCCTGTATGAGAATAGGCTGAGACAGTTGGGGCTGTTCAGCCTGGAGAAGGCTGTATGGAGACCTCATAGCACCCTTCCAGTATCTGAAGGGGGCCTATAAGGGTGCTGGGGAGGGACTCTTCATTAGGGATTGTAGTGACAGGACAAGGGGTAACGGGTTAAAACGTAAACAGGGGAAGTTTAGATTGGATATAAGGAGGAAATTCTTTTCTGTTAGGGTGGTGAGGCACTGGAATGAGCTGCCCAAGGAAGTTGTGAATTCTCCATCCCTGGCAGTGTTCAAGACCAGGTTGGACGAAGCCTTGGGTGAGACAGTTTAGTGTGAGGTGTCCCTGCCCATGGCAGGGGGGTTGGAACTAGATGGTCTTAAGGTCCTTTCCAGCCCTAACTATTCTATGATTCTAAGAGGACAATTAAAAGCAAGGGGCTTCCTCCTAAATCTGTTGTCCCCACCCAGTACCACTTTGCAGTTCTGCAGGGGGCTAATGAGGAAACACACTCACACCATGAACAACCAGCTGATGCACTGGTAAAGAAGATCACTACTGGTGCTGCCAGGAAAATTCGATGGGTCATAGTTGTAGGGGACTCTACTTAGAAAGACATACAGGCACCCATCTGTCTGCCTGACCCAGTCTCAAGGGATGTGTGTTGCCTACCAGGGGCTTGGATCAGGGATGTTGCAGAGAGGCTGCCTGGTCTAGTAAGTCCCACTGACTTACTTCATGTCCATGTGGGTGGTAGTGATATTGACAGCAGTAGCTCATAGAACATAAGGAAGGACTACAGTGTGGGTGACATATAGAAAAAGTTAACAAAATGGATCCAGGTGTTATCGCCCTGGTCAGGCTTAAGCCTTGGGAACAGTAAAGAAAATACCAGGTGCTGTTGCCCTGGACATACTCAAGCCTTGGGAACCAGGAAGAAAACACCAGGTGTTAGTGCCTTGCTGGGGCCTAAGCCTTGGGAACTGTAAAGAGAACAGTGAAGGGTAAAGATCGGTTGGCAAAACAAAACAGGCAGTTTGCAAGATAAAGCAGTATGTGCATCTCAAAGACAGACCAAACAGTGTGAATATTGTAACCCTGAATAGTTTCACTAAATCAGGATGATAAGGGAGTAAAAGAGTGGAAAGTTACTGCTTAGCACCTAGTAGACTATAAAAGGGATGCGAGATGAGAATTAAAGGATTTAAGATTTCACCAGAACTGGAGTCCATGCCTGATATACCACAAATGGCGCCCGAATAGGAGGAACTCGGGCTAATCTGTCGGAGTCGGCGGCTGGTGGCATAGCTCGGCTGAACTCAGAGGAGTCCAGTGGGGAAGCAGCGAAGTCGTCCAGACATGAACCTATCACCTGGGAGAGGTGAGGAGGCCGGTGGGGGAGCAGCGAAGTCTTCCAGACATGAACCTATCACCTGGGAGAGGTGAGGAGGCCGGTGGGGGAGCACCGAAGAGGTCCAGACATACAGTCACCTGGAAAAGGTGAGCAGCCTGGAACGGGACTATGGGGGGGAATATTACTAAGGAAGAAGCCTCCGTTTTATGGATGTTTTCAGTCCTTCTTAAGGTGAATGGAGCAACCTTTAAAGAGACAGACTTAAATTTAATTTTGAAATGGTTGAAGACGCATTATCCAGAGATTGATGAGTCTACCGTATTTGAGGTCTCTTTGTGAAATGGGGCAGGAATTAAATTGTGGGACGCAGCCACAAAAGGCAATGACACTGTGAAAAAATTGTTAGTCATTTGGAGATCTATTTTAGAGACCTTAAAGTAAAAAAATGAGATCGTGGAGCCCAGTGCCGCCCCTGCCCCCCCGAACTTCCGCCGGTTGCCGCCACAGCTGCAAAGACTGAGGATAGAGATGAAGATGATCCTTTTGACCCAGGCCTTATTGACCCCAAGAAGGAGCCTGTGCACATTCATCTGACTGCTGTTGTTGCTGCTCCTGAGGTTCTGATGCCTGATAATTCTGAGGCTGACCTGGATGGTCCTTTTGACCTGGAGCCTATTGACCCAGAAAAGGAGCCTGATTTATGTCCCCCAGATCCTCATGATAAATGGTCAGCTGTAGAGGGAGAACCGAGATGGGTGGGGGATGCAGATGTATTGTGTGCTTTCCTGGTAGTGTATGTGCTGGATCAAGACCCGCGGTGGGAAGGTCTCTCGTATGCTCTTATTGGGGATATTGGACAGACTGGCGGACCATGGACTTGGGACCCCATATACAACTCATTTGATACAGTCTCTCTGTGATACTCATGTACTAGAAGTTGGCAAATATATGTCCATGTTTCTATCGACCCTTGGAGACCTTTATAGATATTGCTGGCCACGTCTTTCGAAGTAGGCTGGCACCTGTGTCGGAATGAGTGTGCATTTTGGTCAGTATAAAAGCCCAAGCCTCATGCAATGTGGGGGAGGCAGAGCCTCCGCGGGAACACCTGCTAAGGTTGGGCCTGCCACCTTGCACTGGGATGATGATTCTTGGAGCTGGTTTCCTGATAGTCTTCACAGGGTCCTTGTGCCACATTCTGTACGTGGGACTGTGTAGTGGGAGTAATGATTGTCTGGATTTTGTTTTTCAAATATTGTAGTTGTGTGGAGCGTGCTTGTGGGATCGCATGTGTGTGTGTGTGTGTGATGAGGGCAGACGGTGTTCTGTGTATTTTTTGTTGTCGGGCTCATGTAAAAGTTTTTAATGGGTAGCAGTTTAACATTTTGGTCAAGAAAGGGTTAATGCAGAAGTGCGGTTGCTGGCAGGTATTTATGGCTGCTGCTGAGCAGGCAGGCAGCTGTAGCTGCTGCTGAGCAGGCAGGCATTTATAGTGGATGCTGAGAAGGCCAGCGTTTGAAGCTGCGCAAAGCAGGGTGAGTTATTTGATAGAGTTCGATCCCCATGTTCAACAGAAGCTGCCCTCCGATTCGGCTCCCAGTGCTCCACCGGTGTAACGGCCAGGAGGGACACTGGAGCCGAGGAGTGAAGAAGAAAGAAAAAAAAACCACAAAAAAATCAAACCTCTCGATCTATTGAATTATTGGGGCAGTCTGTAAAGATACCGCAAGCAAAGCTGGGCGCATGGTAGGAGCCTTGCTTAGTGTGTTTAAAGTAACCTGGGGGTAAATCCAAGACTTGGAGGAACAGATCGGTTGAAACAAGAACTGCTAATGAAAAAGCAAGAGGGGTAGTGCAACCACAAGCTTTATGAACTGTCACCCCAGCAGCATCAGGGTGACAGAGAAAGAAAAAAAAAGAAAAAAAGGGTAATGACACACCAAACTCAACTGTTAACACTTTGCAGTTTACTTCTGCAGCTGCTTCACATTCCTTTTTCATCAGAATGCTTCTGCTTTAAGGAATCACTTTAATCTGTATATTTCTTAAGAACTGATAACCTGGGGAGGGGGTATATTTGTGTCCTACCTACAGGTCCATGGCGGCTGCCTGCAAAGTTTGTCAAGCCTTGCCATGAGCTGGACAGACGAGTGGAAGAACCCGATGCCTCAGCTACAGGAGCTGACTGTGAATACCCCAAGCAAAATGAGATAGAGGAAGAGAAAAATTAATGATTGCAAAATATCACCTGGGGGCAACTGAGAAGTAACAACTTGAATATGTGTGCTTGTAAAGTAGCTATTATTAGAGGCTGTGATTTTGTGTATAAAAGCACCTGTATTCACTAGCCAATTGCTAATAAGAAACTACACCTTGTATCGTAGTATAACCCCAACCCCTATAGGTATGGATTTGTCACTTGTCAAAAATATGTTAGAGCATGCAAATTTGCAGCAGCTGCTAGAAAATGCTACAGCAAAAGCTAGAAAGATTCTAAATTGATACGCAGATAGACACCACAACTTGTTAAAAGTTGTAAAGTAGGTATGCTTTTATTCAGCACTGAGACGCATGGGGGATAGCTCCTCCAAAGGCATGCGTACCTCAGTGTTGTTTCCCTCTTCATTTATTCTCTAAAGTTATATATATATTCATAAGGTTGCACAATATGCCTATACATATTCATGTCCTATCCCCTATAATGAGCTAGAAAGTCCTTTGTGCCTGGGCATGGATGAGAGTCTCAAGATGAAGTAAATGAGTCTTCCTCTTGTGAGTAGGGGTCTTCAAGATGAAGTAAATGAGTCTTCCTCGAGCCTGAACTTTTCACCTCTAGCCATCACGCATGTCCTTTAGGAGTCTAGTCAAAGTCCAAACCACAAAGCTGGTCTTCACTGGAACTAAGTAACTGTTCCTCCCCCTTATCAGACTGTTTCTCCCCCTTATCAATAGCCTATTGTCCTGGTACTGCATGGCAAGCTTGACAGGTATTTGCAAATAATGCTTTCTGTTAAACAGGCAAAATTCCTTTATCCCCTCTTGCACAACCCCCTTGTACGACCCCCTTGTACAACCCCCCTGTACATTGGTCAACCCTCTGCATCAGTTCCCCTTTTCTACAAAGTAAGTAAATTCTTTTACTCTTCAGACAAATTCCTCTTTTGACCAACTCCTGCGGAAGGTATCTCTCAGAGCCTTACCATGCGCATTTGAAAGAGAGGTCAAAATCATTATGTGTTGTAACATTCGCCAGTTCCAAACAAATAATCCAATAGACAATGTGAAACTAGTGCTAACATTAGAAGGACAAGAATGGGGTGACACAACGTATTCAGTATGCCAGTTGCAGTTGTTGACCGTCTGAAAAGTACATCCCAGCAGTGGCAGCTTGTATCTTGTCCTACCCTTAATAGAACTCTGCTTATTTCTTCTGCATCATGATGGACGGTAATTAAAGTTTTCTTTCCGTTTTCCTGGACCCCTCTTATTATATTTATCAGGTCTGGATGTTCTATTAATTGTCTTACCAACGTACGGTCCATTCCAAAGGGGGTAGGTAATAGCTCGTGGTAATTGTATGTTATCAGTTGGTGGTATACAACTGGTGCTGAATATGTAAAGTCACACCCAGTAATCTTAGTAAAATTACAAATACAAAAATTAGAATGATTCTTAACAGTCACAATTTCATTATCATTATCTATCCTTACAAAAGCACAAGCAGTTCTTAAGCACACACATATATACAATATATACAAGCACAATATATATACAAGCACAGTCCTTTGAGTAATGTCTAGATGGATTTCAAAATGACAAATGCCTTGTTCTGTCGTTTTTTTTAACTGAAGGCACAAGTGGCTTCCTTTGTCCACTGAAGATTCTTGTTGTAGTGCATATAGAGGGTTAACAATTAGTCCATGATGGTAGATCCACAATCTACACCATCCTGTCATACCGTCCAGGCCACACAGGCCTCTTCTGTCTGTGTAGCTATTAGAATGTCGTCTATGTACTTCAATAACTTCCCTTCTTCTGGTGGGGCTTCCCAGAACTCTAAGTATTTTGAAGGTTGTTCTCCAAACAGGGTGGGACTGTTCTTAAATCCCTGAGGCAGCACCTTCCACGTGAGCTGGGTTTTGCACCCACTCTTAGGGCTTTCCCATTCAAATGCAAAGATTTTCTGGCTGGCTTCATGGAGAGGGAAGCAAAAGAAAGCATCTTTCAAATCTAGAATGGTAAACCAAGTTAGCTCTGATGTTAAGCATGGTAGCAAAGTGTATGAATTTGCTACTACAGAGTAAGGATCCTCAGTTATTTTATTAACAGCCCATAAGTCCTGTACCACCTGGTATGGCCCATCAGGTTCAGGAACAGGTAAAATAGGGATGTTAAAATCAGATTGGCACTCTTAGCAGTCCTAGCTGTAGGAAATTCTTAATCATTGGGCAAGTTCCTTCCCTATCTTCCCTTTTCAAGGGGTACTGTTTAATCCTGGCTGTTTTCCCTCCTTGAGCTTAATCTGTATTGGAGTGCATTTTTGGCCAATCCAGGTATGTTTGTAGCCCATACCCCTGGGAATACCTGATCCAGTATATCTTCCTTGACTTCTCCCTCGATGTGATTAGTGATCAAAAATAAGCTTTAACATCTCTATATACTGTTGGTTGTTTACTTTTAAAGTGATCTCGCCTCCTTTGAAAGTAATGATCGCTCCCAAGTGTTCTAACAAATCTCTCCCCAAAAGCTCTTTTGGAGAGTTAGGCATATATAAAAACTTATAGATTATCCACTCTTTTCCCAATTGAGATTTTAATGGTTTACAAAAATAAGCCTTTTCACTTTGGCCAGTAGCCCCTTTTACCATTATATAATTGTCCACAAAGGCATTAAAGTTTGTTTAATACTGAATACGTTACGCCCGTATCAACCAAAAATTGCACAACACTCTTATACATATTCATGTCCTATCCCCGCTTCGTATTATAATGAGCTAAGAAGTCCTTTGCACCTGCGCAGTGCCTCCTAGTGGTCGTGGGCAAGGGTCTCATGATGAAGTAAACGAGTCTTCCTCGAGCCTGAACTTTTCACCTCTAGTCTTTACGCATGCTCCCTGGAGGCTTGGTCATTGTCTGAACCACATAGTCAATTTCAGCCAGCCTTGGCATCGAAAGGACTGCAATCAAGTCACGGTCCCCATCTCTTAACAGTAGCCATGTCCTTATATCTTGTTCTAGCATATATGGCGAGTACTATAAGCAAGCAAGCAGTAACATTTAAGCAAGCAGCTTGACCTACCCCCCGTACATCGGTTAACCCTTTACATCAGTCCCCACTTTTCTACTGACACACGGATTGACTCCACAACTTGTTAAAATTGCAAAGTAGGTATGCTTTTTATTCAGCGCTGAGGTGCATGGGGATAGTTCCTCCAAAGTATGCACACCCAGGGTCGTTTTACCCTCTACATTTATTCTCTTAAGGTATTCATATGCATTAGATTACTCGATACGCCTATGCATATTTAGTATCTATCCCCGCTTCGTATTATGATGAACTAGAAGGTCCTTTGTACCTGCGCAGTCCCCCCTCTGGTCATGGGCAGGGGTCTCAAGATGAAGTAAATGAGTCTTCCTCCTGTGAGTAGGGGTTTTCAAGATTG
>NW_026642227.1:0-867 GCF_028554395.1 Pezoporus wallicus | reverse complement strand
CTTCTGCATCATCAGTGGTTATTTGATTAGTATTAGCAACAAAATGAACTTGGCTTCTGTGATTCAATGAACAAAGCAACCAGACTTATGAAGAATGTCTAGCTCCCAAAGTCTCTATAAAAAGCTGGTTTTTTTTAATTCCCTTTGGGTTGATTTAGAAATCCGTATCACACTTTAGTCATTCTTGGATTCCAGTGAAGCGGCTAGGCTCATTTTGATCTCGGCTGTATCACCAGAACAAAAGACAAGATGCATTTCTATGTACCGTGAGTCTAGCAACACATGTAGGGGGAAAAAAATTTTGCCCCAAAAATCTATGGTGCATACCATGAAAAGAAAAACCAAACCAGCTCAAAATAATGATGAAGCCTTGCACTACAACAGAGGGAATAAGGTATAACATTTTCAAGATTTTGACTTTGTAGAACAGAATCATAGAATCATAGAATAGTTAGGGTTGGAAAGGACCTTAAGATCATCTAGTTCCAATCCCCCCTGCCATGGGCAGGGACACCCTACGCTAAATCATATCACCCAAGGCCTCGTCCAACCTGGCCTTGAACACTGCCAGGGATGGAGCATTCACAACCTCCCTGGGCAACCCATTCCAGTGCCTCACCACCCTAACAGGAAAGAATTTCCTTCTTATATCCAACCTAAACTTCCCCTGTTTAAGTTTTAACCCATTACCCCTTGTCCTGTTACTACAGTCCCTAATGAAGAGTCCCTCTCCAGCATCCCTATAGCCTCCTTCAGATACTGGAAGGCTGCTATGAGGTCTCCACACAGCCTTCTCTTCTCCAGACTGAGCAGCCCCAACTTCCTCAGCCTGTCTTCATACGGGAGCTGCTCCAGTCCCCTAATCAT